>NC_069503.1:784119384-784246884 GCF_027579735.1 Bombina bombina | reverse complement strand
CCAAACCTCAAAATGCCTATAAATACACCCCTCACCACACCCACAATTCTGTTTAATAATTAGCCAAGTAGTGGGGTGATAAAATAAGGAGTAGAAAAGCATACAAAAAGAGGAACTGGAAATATAATTGTGCTTTTATACAAAAATCATACCCACCATAAAAAGGGTGGGCCTCATGGACTCTTGCCAATATGAAAGAAATTAATTTATCAGGTAAATTCTTACATAAATTATGTTTTCTTTCATGTAATTGGCAAGAGTCCATGAGCTAGTGATGTATGGGATAGAAATATCCAAGATGTGGAAGTCCACAGAAGAGTCACTAGAGAGGGAGGGAAAAAATAACAACAGCCATTTCCACTGAGAAATTAAATCCACACAATAATTAAGTTTTTCTCAAAAAAACTTAAATCAAAAGCAGTAAAATCAAACAGGCATCTGCCTGAACAACTTTTTTCTACCAAAGACTGCTTCAGAAGAAGCAAATACATCAAAAATTGTAAAAACAATACAAGTAAGCAAAAAAGACCAAATTACTGATTTGCAAATCTGATCAACCTAAGCCCCATTCTGAAAAAGCCCCCAAAAAAGGTAACTGAACTTAGTAGAATGAGCTGTAAAACTCTGAGGCAGAGCCTGCCCTGCCTCCAAATAAGCCTTGAAAAACAAAAGCTTTAATCAGGATGCCAAAAAAATGGCAGAGGCTTCCTAAACTTTTCTGGAACCAGAAAAACAGCAAATAGACTAGAAGTCTTCTGAAATCCTAGTAAACTCAAAATAGAATTATAAAGATCTTACCACATCCAAAGAATGTAAAGAACTCTCAAAGAATTATTTAGGATTAGGACACAAAGAAGGGACAACATATTCTCTACTAATGTTGTTCAAATTCACAACCTTAGGAAAAAAAGAATTCCACAAAACAATTTATTTAGATGAAAAAATCAGATGAGACACACAAGAGAGAGCTGATAAAGTAGAAACTCTTGTAGCAGAGATATAGTCAAAAGAAACAACACTTTCCAAGAAAGTAGATAATCTTCAAACCAAATAAGACTCCAAAAAAGGAAAAATTAATAAATGAACTGGCTTGATACCAACCAAAGCCTGAACAAAACAGGGAATATCAGGAAGTTAAAATTTGCAGACAACCTTACCCAAACCATCCTGTAAAATCCTAGGAATTCTAAAAGAACACCATGAGAATTTATGAAAAGAACACTATAAAATATAGATTTTCCAAACCTGATAATACATGTTCCTTGACACAGACTTATAAGCCTGAAACATAGCAATAAAAACTGAGTCAAAGAAACCTCTATGACTCAATACTAATCAATTTCCATACCCCCAAATTAGTAATTTGAGATCCTGATGGAAAAAATAGCCCCTAAAACAAGAGGGCTGGCCAAAGAGAAGTGGCCAATGATGGCAACTGGACATCCTAACAGGATCCACATACCAAACCTGTGAGGCCATGCTGAAGCTATCAGAAACACATGACACTGTTCCAATATGATCTTTAAAATCACCTTTGGAAGAAAAAAACAAAGGCGGAAAGATGTAGTCAAGTTGAAAAACCAAGACACTGCTAATGCATCCACCATCTCCACCTTAGGATCCCTGTACCTGAAAAGGTACCTGGGAAATTGAGAACACACATCTGTATAGAGACACCACTCTTCCAGATGTAAAGACTGACGACTGAAATAATCCACCTCTCAAATGTCTAAAATCGTAGACAATAGACAGGAGATGAATTCCATCTAAGAACGTATTCAAGATACCTCTTGATTGCTAAGGAACTACAAGTCCCTATTGTTGAGCGACATATACTACAGTTGTGATATTGAATTTCTGAAAGCAAAAAACATGAAAAAAGTTCTCTTATAAAAGAGGCCAAGCCTGAAAGAGCTCTAAAAAATAGCACAGTTCCAAAATATCGATTGGAAACCTTGCCTCTTGAAGTTTCCAAACCCCTTGTGCTGTCAAAAGACCCTCAGACAGCTCCCCAACCTGTAAGACTTGCATTTATTAAGAATTCAGTCCAGGAAGGAAGAAAAAAAGGAGGCCCTCTGAAAAAAATGATGATAGACTAATCACCAAATCAGAGAGAGTAGAGTGTTAGGATTTAAAAATATCAACGGTGATATTTCAAAGCAAACCCTGTATCATTGATTCAGTATGCAAATCAATAAGAGAAAAACAAGCAAAGGGAACCACGCCCAATGCTGCAATTATGAGACCTAACAACTTCCATGCACATAGCCACTGAAAGAAATGTTCTAGACTGTAAGTTAGACAGGCTAATGCCACTTACAATTGACTTTTGTCCGATAAAGACAAAGACACGAACACAGAATCTATCTAGAAACCCAAAAAGAAGTGATCCTTGTCTGAGGAAACACGAAACTCTTAGGTAAATTAAATCCTCTAACCATGTCTTGAAGAAACAAAACTTAGTTGATTCATGAGGGATTCCACAAAAAGAAAAGTCCATATATTTGAAAACTGCTCTTTCATATGTATGTAGTGGGTACTCATAAAGCACGTCTAATCACCCGTAAGGGACTCAAGATGCTGCCCAATTAATCAAGCTCGGAAGGATGAAAGGACCTTGCCGGGAATCAAACCTGCAACCCTCAAGTTGCTACAGAGCTCCGTCACAGTGCATTAGCATGCTGAGCTATTACCAAGATACCATCCAAATAAGGAAGCCCCACAATACCCTACTGTCTGAAGACAGAAAGAAGGGCACCAAGAACCTTTGAAAAGATTCATAAAGCTATGACTAAACCAAAAGGAAAAGCGACAAATTGGTAAAGCTTAAAAGAAAATTTCATAAACCACAAGTGGTCTGAATGTAATAAAATATGAGGATAAACATCCAAAAAATGAAGTGGACATGAAATGGCCTTAACAAAAAGGCATAATAGTCCTTATAATTGCCAACTTAAAAGTGGAGACTCTAACAAAACAAAAAAGTCTTCAGATCCAAGAATGGACTGAATAAACCTTCCTTCTTAGAGACAAATGGCTAGATTACGAAAAACAAGAAAAAAACAGATGTGCCACATGGCCCAATATTGTTTGTTCCAAAAGAGTAATACTTGTGTGTAAAGAAGATACACTCACATATATTAAAGCACCTCAATTGGTGCTGTAGAAGCAGTCTGGGATCTATAACAGTCACCCAGCAGACCGACCTCCTGAGATTAGTGTGGAATCTGTATAGAGGAGATATGAGGGACACAGGGTGCCAATATGGCCTAGTACTGTTTAACCAAGAATATATGGAGACAGATGTACATTTTTTATTAAGCCTATGAAACAGCCATTGGTGGAGAAACGCATCTGATTTATAATATTTTAATAAAGTAATTTTTAATATTTTAAACACTTGCTGCATTTTATCTGGAATAATTTTTTTGAATACCTTAGGCCTCCTGAATGGTTTGGAGGACTGTAGTTTCCTGATTGCCTTTGAACCAAGTCTGTTAGGTGACTGCATTGACCCCAGCCTGCTACAACAAGTCTGTTGGGTGACTGAATTGACTCCAGCCTGCTACAACAAGTCTGTTGGGTGACTGAATTGACCGCAGCCTGCTACAACAAGTCTGTTGGGTGACTGAATTGACCCCAGCCTGCTACAACAAGTCTGTTGGGTGACTGAATTGACCCCAGCCTGCTACAACAAATGTGAGTGCAAACATTTACATCTGTCTGCATATACTCTTGGTTAAACAGTACTAGGCCATATTGGCACCCTGTGTCCCTCATATCTCCTCTATACAGATTCCACACTAATCTCAGGAGGTCGGTCTGCTGGGTGACTGTTATAGATCCCAGACTGCTTCTACAGCACCAATTCAGGTGCTTTAATATATGTGAGTGTATCTTCTTTACACACAAGTATTACTCTTTTGGAACAAACAATATTGGGCCATGTGGCGCATCTGTTTTTTCTTGTTTTCCTAGACTGCTGTTCCTGGATCCTGGCCTGGATCATCACAGTTTGCTGCCTTCATCGATACTCTATTATTACCAGAGACTTTTTTTACTTATACATATTTTACAGATATCAAAATGTATACCTAATCTCTACATTTGTAGTATTGATTATATCATTGATTGTATCATCTAGGACTATTGTATTTGTGATCTCTGCTAAATTACAATTGTGCCTTTTAACATTTACTTGCTCATTATATGCATAATTATAATTGTGCCATCTAATATTCACTTGCTCTTTATATCCATATAAGTATAGTTTTTTGAGTAGTCTAATCTCAACATTGGATATTTTGATTATATAGTCTATTGTGACACTAAGCGTAGATAGATCTATACCCATATTAATTTTCTAATATTATAATAGTTTTTTTAACATTGTCACTATAATAATAATGTTATTCCAAGGGCGCCCCCTAATATAATTTGTATGGCTAGATTACGAGTTTTGCGGTAAGAGCTGCTCAGTACTAACTTGCAAGTTATTGTTACCGCTCACCTCCCTACAGTGCTGGTATTACAGGTTTACAAAAACCCGGTGTTAGCAGTCAATATTGCAGTGTAAAGCAAAATTGAGCTGCATACCGCACTCCAATACCAGCGCTGCGGTGAGCTGCGGTAAGCTGGTTTTACGTGCTCATGCACGATTTCCCCATAGACATCAATGGGGAGGGCCGGCTGAAAAAAAAGTCTAACACCTGCAATAAAGGAGCGTAAAGCTCCGTAACGCAGCCCCATTGATTCCTATGGGGAAACTAAATTTATGTTTACACCTAACACCCTAACATAAACCCCAAGTCTAAACACCCCTAATCTGCTGCCCCCGATATCGCCGACACCTACAGTACACTTATTAACCCCTAATCTGCCACCCCGCCACAGCCGCCACCTACATACACTTATTAACCCCTAATGTGCCGCCACCTACATTATACTTATTAACCCTAATCTGCCGTCCCTGACACCGCCAACACCTACATTACACTTATTAACGCCTAATCTTCCGCCCCCAACATCGCCGCCACTATACTAAAGTCATTAACCCCTAACCCTAAGTCAAACCCTAACCCTAACACCCAATAACTTTAATGTAATTAAAATAAATCTAAATAAAACCTACTATTAATAACTAAATAATTCCTATTTAAAACGAAATACTTACCTGTAAAATAAACCCTAAGCTAGCTACTATATAACTAATAGTTACATTGTAGCTATCTTAGGTTTCATTTTTATTTCACAGCTAAGTTTGTATTTATTTTAACTAGGTAGACTAGTTAGTAAATAGTTTTTAACTATTTACTAGCTACCTAGTTTAAATAAATACAAATTTACTTGTAAAATAAAACCTAACCTGAGTTACACTAACACCTAACCTTACACAACAATTAAATAAATTACATTTATTTATTACAATTAACTAAATTACAAAAAACAAACAAACACTAAATTACACAAAATAAAAAATAAATTATCAAATATTTAAACTAATTACACCTAATCTAATAGCCCTATCAAAATAAAAAAGCCCCCCCAAAATAACCCCCCCCCCTTAGCCTAAACTACCAATGGCCCTAAAAAGGGCCTTTTGCGGGGCATTGCCCCAAAGAAATCAGCTCTTTTACCTATAAAAAAAATACAAACAACCCCCCAACAGTAAAACCCACCACCCACACAACCAAACCCCCCAAATAAAATCTTAACTAAAAAAACTTAAGCTTCCCATTGCCCTGAAAAGGGCATTTGTATGGGCATTGCCCTTAAAAGGGCATTTAGCTCTCTTTCTGCCCAAACCCTAAACTAAAAATAAAACCCACCCAATAAACCCTTAAAAAAACCTAACACTAACCCCCGAAGATCCACTTACAGTTTTTGAAGACCCGACATCCATCCTCAATGAAGCGGCAGAAGTCCACAACAAAGCCGGGAGAAGTCTTCATCCAAGCGGCAAGAAGTGGTCCTCCAGACGGGCAGAAGTCTTCATCCAGACGGCATCTACTATCTTCATCCATCCGCCGAGGAGCGGCTCCATCTTCAAGACATCTGGCGCTGAGCATCCTCTTCTTTCCACAGCGACTGAAGAATGAAGGTTCCTTTAAGTGACGTCATCCAACATGGCGTCCCTTGAAATTCGATTGGCTGATAGAATTCTATCAGCCAATCGGAATTAAAGGTGAAAAAATCCTATTGGCTGATGCAATCAGCCAATAGGATTGAGCTCGCATTCTATTAGCTGTTCCAATCAGCCAATAGAATGTGAGCTCAATCCTATTGGCTGATTGTATCAGCCAATAGGATTGAAGCTCAGCCCTATTGTCTGATTGCATCACCTTTAATTCCGATTGGCTGATAGAATTCTATCAGCCAATCGGAATTCAAGGGACGCCATTTTGGATGACGTCACTTAAAGGAACCTTCATTCGAGAGGACCCGTGGAAAGAAGAGGATTCTCCGCGCCGGATGTCTTGAAGATGGAGCCGCTCCATGCCAGATGGATGAAGATAGAAGATGCCATCTGGATGAAGACTTCTGCCCGTCTGGAGGACCACTACTTGCTGCTTGGATGAAGACTTCTCCCGGCTTTGTTGAGGACTTCTGCCGCTTCGTTGAGGATGGATGTCGGGTCTTCAAAAACTGTAAGTGGATCTTCGGGGGTTAGTGTTAGTTTTTTTGTAAGGGTTTATTGGGTGGGTTTTATTTTGAGCTTTAATCCTATTGGCTGATCCAATTAGCCAATAGGATTGAGCTCAAATTCTATTGGTTGATTGGAACAGCCAATCAGCCAATAGATGAAGCCAAACCAGTACTGAAACAGTAACAGTAGAGGTAATGGTATATAAGAGTATATCGTCGATCTGAAAAGGGAGGTAGGAAATTAATCCCTACGACCGATAACAGAGAACCTTTGAAAAGATTTCCTGCGAGGAAAACCATAAAAACAAAAGGCGATACTCCCTTCACATCCCTCTGATAAACACTGTACTCTGAGAGGAATTGGGCTTCAGAATGCTTAGAAGCGCTTATCATAGAAGAAATCATAGAAATCAAGCAAAAACTTACTTCACCACCTCCATAGGAGGCAAAGTTTGTAAAACTGAATTGTGGGTGTGGTGAGGGGTGTAATTATAGGCATTTTGAGGTTTGGGAAACTTTGCCCCTCCTGGTAGGATTGTATATCCCATACGTCACTAGCTCATGGACTCTTGACAATTACACGAAAGAAAATATATTAGCATGTATAAAAAAGGCATAGCAGCATAAGAAGAAAAACATATTTTGTTACTTACTTTGGTTCTGCAAATTTACAACAATAGAGTGGTTTCCTATATCTGTGTAAAAAGTACACAAATAAAGACCTCCATCCGTTTTAGTAATCCTGGGAATGAAAAGAACAATACTGGACATATTGAAGCAGTCCACGAAAACACGTTCTTTGTAATCAAAAGCATAATTTGCCTTCAAGGACACTCCACAGAAAGCAATGGCATCCACTTTGTCATCACCAACCCTTACCAGTGTTACTTGTTTTACAATTCCTTTCAAAGTACACTGGAAATGCAAGGTGACATTTTGATGCTCCATAAATGTATGATGAGATGACGGTCTTAATTTATTAAATCCATCTACAAAAAAAAGTAAAACAAAAACTGCTGTATATTAAGTTAAATGCAGGGTAACAAGACATTTATATATACACTAGCATTCAAAGGTTTGGGGTCACTTAGAAATGTCCTTGTTTTTGAAAGAAAAGCAAATATTTTGTCCATTAAAATAAAATCACATGGATCAGGAATACAATGTAGGCATTTTTAATGTAGTAAATGAATATTGTACCTGGAAACTGATGATTTTTAATGGAATATCTACATAGGCAGCCATATGCCCTGTGTTCCAATGGCATGTCAATTTTGCTAATCCAAGTTTAAAAAAGGCAAATTGATTATTATAAAACCATTTTGTAATTATACTGTACACTGTTATGCCCCATACTTCAGCCAAAAATAATAAATTAGTGTATTCAAGGGGCCCCTAATTTGAAATTTCAGAATTTTCTCTTTCAGAAAAGGGTTTTCTTTATCCTCTTGATATCACATAGTCAATACAAAAAAAATCTTAATTTTAATAATTAACCCATTAAAAAGTCTTAGAGTAATATGAGGGGGTACAATTAAACAGTCTCTCTTTTTATAGTCATAATTATATTCATACACTCATGGAACCCCTAGTTGAAAAAGAAGAGGCTCCTATTTAAAATAAGGGGTAACATGACCTTTTATGTGTCATATGGTTGATGAAAGATGGTGCATATTTAATACTATAGTCAACAAGCATAAAAAAAATAAAACTGATTAGCAAAAGTGCTTAAAATAATTACTTAATTCACTAGATACATGCCTCACATTTATAAAATGGCCCAGGTGTTAAAATATATATATTGTAGTGGTTTATCAGCTTTGATATTATGTTTGGGAAATTTAAATATTTGCAACCCACACCAAAAAATAAATACATAAATAATAATTAATCCAAAAATAATGCACATTACGTTGGTAATGACAATCTCTTTATTTTTAATGTATTTCATTATATTTCCTGAATTTTAATCCTGTTAGTTTAAAATCTGTCATTTTTTACAATGTTTGTTGAAACATTAGTACCCTGAACTCATTGCTGAATTGTGGTATAATCTTCTGTTCAAAACTATACATTTTATTCAAAGTGATAGCATATGTGGTACTATTTTATTCATTATTATCATGTGTAGCCACTTAGAGTAACAGTAGATTGAAATGATAGACAAGTTATCTCTGTAAATACAGGATGTGGTAACCGTGGTTTGCACTTACAAAGCTGATGTTATTTTTTGTGTATTGTCGCTACGCAACATTCCATTATACTTCTCAGAGGTTGTCTAAAGGCTTTAGTACAAACTGCAAACCTTCAAAAGGAGTGCAGAAGAGGGGGGAAAAAGGATTTCTAAATCTTATTTTCAAGGCTATTATACTTTTAAAAGTATAATAATAATTCTGAAATTAAGAAATATATTAAATCAATTTATGCAATTTATTGGGGAAATAACATAATTTATGTAAGAACTTACCTGATAAATTCATTTCTTTCATATTAACAAGAGTCCATGAGCTAGTGACGTATGGGATATACATTCCTACCAGGAGGGGCAAAGTTTCCCAAACCTTAAAATGCCTATAAATACACCCCTCACCACACCCACAAATCAGTTTAACGAATAGCCAAGAAGTGGGGTGATAAGAAAAAAGTGCGAAGCATATAAAATAAGGAATTGGAATAATTGTGCTTTATACAAAAAAATCATAACCACCACAAAAAAGGGTGGGCCTCATGGACTCTTGTTAATATGAAAGAAATGAATTTATCAGGTAAGTTCTTACATAAATTATGTTTTCTTTCATGTAATTAACAAGAGTCCATGAGCTAGTGACGTATGGGATAATGAATACCCAAGATGTGGATCTTTCCACACAAGAGTCACTAGAGAGGGAGGGATAAAATAAAGACAGCCAATTCCTGCTGAAAATAATCCACACCCAAAATAAAGTTTAATGAAAAACATAAGCAGAAGATTCAAACCGAAACCACTGCCTGAAGTACCTTTCTACCAAAAACTGCTTCAGAAGAAGAGAATACATCAAAATGGTAGAATTTAGTAAAAGTATGCAAAGAGGACCAAGTCGCTGCTTTGCAAATCTGATCAACTGAAGCTTCATTCCTAAACGCCCAGGAAGTAGAAACTGACCTAGTAGAATGAGCTGTAATCCTCTGAGGCGGAGTCTTACCCGAATTAACATAGGCAAGATGAATTAAAGATTTCAACCAGGATGCCAAAGAAATGGCAGAAGCTTTCTGGCCTTTTCTAGAACCAGAAAAGATGACAAATAGACTAGAAGTCTTTCGGAAAGATTTAGTAGCTTCAACATAATATTTCAAAGCTCTAACAACATCCAAAGAATGTAACGATTTCTCCTTAGAATTCTTAGGATTAGGACATAATGAAGGAACCACGATTTCTCTACTAATGTTGTTGGAATTCACAACTTTAGGTAAAAATTCAAAAGAAGTTCGCAACACCGCCTTATCCTGATGAAAAATCAGAAAAGGAGACTCACAAGAAAGAGCAGATAATTCAGAAACTCTTCTGGCAGAAGAGATGGCCAAAAGGAACAAAACTTTCCAAGAAAGCAATTTAATGTCCAATGAATGCATAGGTTCAAACGGAGGAGCTTGAAGAGCTCCCAGAACCAAATTCAAACTCCATGGAGGAGAAATTGACTTAATGACAGGTTTTATACGAACCAAAGCTTGTACAAAACAATGAATATCAGGAAGAATAGCAATCTTTCTGTGAAAAAGAACAGAAAGAGCAGAGATTTGTCCTTTCAAGGAACTTGCGGACAAACCCTTATCTAAACCATCCTGAAGAAATTGTAATATTCTCGGAATTCTAAAAGAATACCAAGAAAAATGATGAGTAAGACACCAAGAAATATAAGTCTTCCAGACTCTATAATATATCTCTCTAGATACAGATTTACGAGCCTGTAACATAGTATCAATCACAGAGTCAGAGAAACCTCTTTGACTAAGAATCAAGCGTTCAATCTCCATACCTTTAAGTTTAAGGATTTCAGATCCGGATGGAAAAAAGGACCTTGCGACAGAAGGTCTGGTCTTAACGGAAGAGTCCATGGTTGGCAAGATGCCATCCGGACAAGATCCGCATACCAAAACCTGTGAGGCCATGCCGGAGCTATTAGCAGAACAAACGAGCATTCCCTCAGAATCTTGGAGATTACTCTTGGAAGAAGAACTAGAGGCGGAAAGATATAGGCAGGATGATACTTCCAAGGAAGTGATAATGCATCCACTGCCTCCGCCTGAGGATCCCGGGATCTGGACAGATACCTGGGAAGTTTCTTGTTTAGATGAGAGGCCATCAGATCTATCTCTGGAAGCCCCCACATTTGAACAATCTGAAGAAATACCTCTGGGTGAAGAGACCATTCGCCCGGATGCAACGTTTGGCGACTGAGATAATCCGCTTCCCAATTGTCTACACCTGGGATATGAACCGCAGAGATTAGACAGGAGCTGGATTCCGCCCAAACCAAAATTCGAGATACTTCTTTCATAGCCAGAGGACTGTGAGTCCCTCCTTGATGATTGATGTATGCCACAGTTGTGACATTGTCTGTCTGAAAACAAATGAACGATTCTCTCTTCAGAAGAGGCCAAAACTGAAGAGCTCTGAAAATTGCACGGAGTTCCAAAATATTGATCGGTAATCTCACCTCCTGAGATTCCCAAACTCCCTGTGCCGTCAGAGATCCCCACACAGCTCCCCAACCTGTGAGACTTGCATCTGTTGAAATTACAGTCCAGGTCGGAAGAACAAAAGAAGCCCCCTGAATTAAACGATGGTGATCTGTCCACCACGTTAGAGAGTGTCGAACAATCGGTTTTAAAGATATTAATTGAGATATCTTCGTGTAATCCCTGCACCATTGGTTCAGCATACAGAGCTGAAGAGGTCGCATGTGAAAACGAGCAAAGGGGATCGCGTCCGATGCAGCAGTCATAAGACCTAGAATTTCCATGAATAAGGCTACCGAAGGGAATGATTGTGACTGAAGGTTTCGACAAGCTGTAATCAATTTTAGACGTCTCTTGTCTGTTAAAGACAGAGTCATGGACACTGAATCTATCTGGAAACCCAGAAAGGTTACCCTTGTTTGAGGAATCAAAGAACTTTTTGGTAAATTGATCCTCCAACCATGATCTTGAAGAAACAACACAAGTCGATTCGTATGAGACTCTGCTAAATGTAAAGACTGAGCAAGTACCAAGATATCGTCCAAATAAGGAAATACCACAATACCCTGTTCTCTGATTACAGACAGAAGGGCACCGAGAATCTTTGTGAAAATTCTTGGAGCTGTAGCTAGGCCAAACGGTAGAGCCACAAATTGGTAATGCTTGTCTAGAAAAGAGAATCTCAGGAACTGAAAATGATCTGGATGAATCGGAATATGCAGATATGCATCCTGTAAATCTATTGTGGACATATAATTCCCTTGCTGAACAAAAGGCAATATAGTCCTTACAGTTACCATCTTGAACGTTGGTATCCTTACATAACGATTCAATAATTTTAGATCCAGAACTGGTCTGAAGGAATTCTCCTTCTTTGGTACAATGAAGAGATTTGAATAAAACCCCATCCCCTGTTCCGGAACTGGAACTGGCATAATTACTCCAGCCAACTCTAGATCTGAAACACAATTCAGAAATGCTTGAGCTTTCACTGGATTTACTGGGACACGGGAAAGAAAAAATCTCTTTGCAGGAGGTCTCATCTTGAAACCAATTCTGTACCCTTCTGAAACAATGCTCTGAATCCAAAGATTGTGAACAGAATTGATCCAAATTTCTTTGAAAAAACGTAACCTGCCCCCTACCAGCTGAACTGGAATGAGGGCCGTACCTTCATGTGAACTTAGAAGCAGGCTTTGCCTTTCTAGCAGGCTTGGATTTATTCCAGACTGGAGATGGTTTCCAAACTGAAACTGCTCCTGAGGACGAAGGATCAGGCTTTTGTTCTTTGTTGAAACGAAAGGAACGAAAACGATTGTTAGCCCTGTTTTTACCTTTAGATTTTTTATCCTGTGGTAAAAAAGTTCCTTTCCCACCAGTAACAGTTGAAATAATAGAATCCAACTGAGAACCAAATAATTTGTTTCCCTGGAAAGAAATGGAAAGTAGAGTTGATTTAGAAGCCATATCAGCATTCCAAGTCTTAAGCCATAAAGCTCTTCTGGCTAAGATAGCTAGAGACATAAACCTAACATCAACTCTAATAATATCAAAAATGGCATCACAGATAAAATTATTAGCATGCTGAAGAAGAATAATAATATCATGAGAATCACGATTTGCTACTTGTTGCGCTAGGGTTTCCAACCAAAAAGTTGAAGCTGCAGCAACATCAGCCAATGATATAGCAGGTCTAAGAAGATTACCTGAACACAGATAAGCTTTTCTTAGAAAGGATTCAATTTTTCTATCTAAAGGATCCTTAAACGAGGTACCATCTGACGTAGGAATGGTAGTACGTTTAGCAAGGGTAGAAATAGCCCCATCAACTTTAGGGATTTTGTCCCAAAATTCTAACCTGTCAGGCGGAACAGGATATAATTGCTTAAAACGTTTAGAAGGAGTAAATGAATTACCCAATTTATCCCATTCTTTGGAAATCACTGCAGAAATAGCATTAGGAACAGGAAAAACTTCTGGAATAACCGCAGGAGCTTTAAAAACCTTATCCAAACGTATAGAATTAGTATCAAGAGGACTAGAATCCTCTATTTCTAAAGCAATTAGTACCTCTTTAAGTAAAGAGCGAATAAATTCCATCTTAAATAAATATGAAGATTTATCAGCATCAATCTCTGAGATAGAATCCTCTGAACCAGAAGAGTCCAAAGAATCAGAATGATGGTGTTCATTTAAAAATTCATCTGTAGAGAGAGAAGATTTAAAAGACTTTTTACGTTTACTAGAAGGAGAAATAACAGACAAAGCCTTCTTTATGGATTCAGAAACAAAATCTCTTATGTTATCAGGAACATTCTGCACCTTAGATGTTGAGGGAACTGCAACAGGCAATGGTACATTACTAAAGGAAATATTATCTGCTTTAACAAGTTTGTCATGACAATTATTACAAACAACAGCTGGAGGAATAGCTACCAAAAATTTACAGCAGATACACTTAGCTTTGGTAGATCCAGCAGGCAGTGATTTTCCTGTAGTATCTTCTGGCTCAGATGCAACGTGAGACATCTTGCAATATGTAAGAGAAAAAACAACATATAAAGCAAAATAGATCAAATTCCTTATAAGACAGTTTCAGGAATGGGAAAGAATGCCAAATATCAAGCTTCTAGCAACCAGAAGCAAATGAAAAATGAGACTGAAATAATGTGGAGACAAAAGCGACGCCCATATTTTTTAACGCCAAATAAGACGCCCACATTATTTGGCGCCTAAATGCTTTTGGCGCCAAAAATGACGCCACATCCGGAACGCCGACATTTTTGGCGCAAAATAACGTCAAAAAAATGACGTAACTTCCGGCGACACGTATGACGCCAGAAACGGAAAAGAATTTTTGCGCCAAAAAAGTCTGCGCCAAGAATGACGCAATAAAATGAAGCATTTTCAGCCCCCGCGAGCCTAACAGCCCACAGGGAAAAAAGTCAAATTTTTGAGGTAAGAAAAATATGATAATTCAATGCATAATCCCAAATATGAAACTGACTGTCTGAAAATAAGGAAAGTTGAACATTCTGAGTCAAGGCAAATAAATGTTTGAATACATATATTTAGAACTTTATAAATAAAGTGCCCAACCATAGCTTAGAGTGTCACAGAAAATAAGACTTACTTACCCCAGGACACTCATCTACATGTTTGTAGAAAGCCAAACCAGTACTGAAACGAGAATCAGTAGAGGTAATGGTAAATATAAGAGTATATCGTCGATCTGAAAAGGGAGGTAAGAGATGAATCTCTACGACCGATAACAGAGAACCTTATGAAATAGACCCCGTAGAAGGAGATCACTGCATTCAATAGGCAATACTCTCTTCACATCCCTCTGACATTCACTGCACGCTGAGAGGAAAACCGGGCTCCAACTTGCTGCGGAGCGCATATCAACGTAGAATCTAGCACAAACTTACTTCACCACCTCCCTTGGAGGCAAAGTTTGTAAAACTGATTTGTGGGTGTGGTGAGGGGTGTATTTATAGGCATTTTAAGGTTTGGGAAACTTTGCCCCTCCTGGTAGGAATGTATATCCCATACGTCACTAGCTCATGGACTCTTGTTAATTACATGAAAGAAATTGATGATTATGAAGAGCATATTTGTTAATTTGGTTGACCTTATTTTTAGGCGAGGTATTTACATTTTTAAATAGGAAAAATAAGCTTTTATCGTTGTATTATTTCACAGTGTATTTTCAAATGAATTAACATAATTATATAGGTAATTTCATGGTAACAAAACAAGCCTTAATTTCTGTTAATAATGAGAGTACCTCTGGCTCCATTTGACTTGCTGTTGTGTGGACTGCTATCCTTTAATAATTTACAATGATGTTGCTCTAACCCATTGGTTATGTTTTAATAAGCTAATAAAAAGGGTGCTCACTATTAAAAATGGGAGATGAAGAAAATATAGATATATCCAAGCAGACTGGAATCCTGTTATTTCTAAAACTCTCAGAAAAAGTTGAACCTATCTGCTCATTCACTTTCTAGTCCTATCTCACCATTCACGCCCTTAATAAACAACTCATTATCTATACTATAATCGCGTTTGTAACGCGTCCACCGCCAGTTGCGCACGCATCCCCAAAGGAATGTTGGCTGCGCAAGGCAGCCAAAAGAATGTTGACTGCGTGCGCAGCCAAAAGAATCCACCTGGATGCAGCAAAGCTGCATCCCGGTGGATTCCGAAAATGGCAGGGCGGTGAAAACAAACAAGCATGCAACCGCCCGCATGAAACAAATGAAAAAACACGTAACCGCCCGCAAGAAATAAAAAAAAAAACCTAACCGCCCACACGAAGTATAATAAAAAAAAACTAACCTCCCGCACAAAGTATTAACAAACACCGAAACGGCCAACATCGCAAAATTAAAAAGTAATTAACCCCTAATCCGCAAATAACATAATTAAAATATTAACCCCTAAACCGCCAAACACCCCCCCATCGCAATAAACCTAATTAACCCCTAAACCGAAAACCCCCCAAATCACAATAAACCTAATTAACCTAGTAACCCCTAAACTGACAAACCCACACATCACAATAAACCTAATTAACCTATTAACTCCTTAACCGCCAACCCCCACAACGCAAATAACTAACGGCTAGATTACGAGTTTTGCAGTAAGAGCTGCTCTGTGCTAACTTGCAAGTTATTGTCACCGCTCACCACCCTATAGCGCTGCTATTACAGGTTTGCAAAAACCCGGCATTAGCAGGCAATATTGCAGCGTAAAGCAAAATTGAGCGTCATACCGCACTCCAATACCAGCGCTGCGGTGAGCTTGTTTTACGTGCTCATGCACGATTTCCCCATAGACATCAATGGGGAGAGCCGGCTGAAAAAAAGTCTAACACCAGCAATAAAGGAGTGTAAAGCTCCGTAACGCAGCCCCATTGATTCCTATGGAGAAACTAAATTTATGTTCACAGTACACCCTAACATGAACCCCGAGTCTAAACACCCCTAATCTGCTGCCCCCGACATCGCCGACACCTACATTACACTTATTAACCCCTAATCTGCCACCCCCAATGTCGCTGCCACCTACATTACAGTTATTAACCCCTAATCTGCCACCCCCAACAGTGCCGACACCTACATTACAGTTATTAACCCCAAATCTGCCGCCCCTATCATCGCTGCAACCTACCTACATTTATTAACTCCTAATCTTCCGCCCCCAACATCACCGCCACTATACTAAAGTTATTAACCCCTAACCCTAAGTCTAACCCTAACCCTAACTAGGCTGACCATATTGCCGCTTTAAAAAGGGACACATATGAAAAATACATATGTCAGGGTTCTTATACAAAGATTTCTTTCAACAGCCCTGAAAACAGCCCTGACTTATGTATTTTTCATATGTGTCCCTTTTTAAAGCGGCAATACGGTCACCCTAACCCTAACACCCACTAACTTTAATGTAATTAAAATAAATCTAAATAAAACCTATTAATAACTAAATAATTCCTATTTAAAACTAAATACTTACCTGTAAAATAAACCCTAAGCTAGCTACAATATAAGTAATAGTTACATTGTAGCTATCTTAGGTTTTATTTTTATTTCACAGCTAAGTTTGTATTTATTTTAACTAGGTAGACTAGCTACTAAATAGTTATTAACTATTTACTAACTACCTAGCTAAAATAAATACAAATTTACCTGTAAAATAAAACCTAACCTGTCTTTCACTAACACCTAACCTTACACTACAATTAAATAAATAACATTTATTAAATACAATTAACTAAATTACAAAAAACAAAAACTAAATTACACAAAATAAAAAAGAAATGATCAAATATTTAAACTAATTACACCTAATCTAAAAAAGCCCCCCAAAATAAAGAAGCCGGTACCCAGGCTTACTCCGTTCATCTATTCATATATTCATATAACTGTATGGAACATTTCAATACTGGATATTATTCCTCCATCATAGTACTGGAACTCTGATTGTGACCTGTGAATTTAACAGGCGCTCATTCATCTTTTGAATTTATTTGATGTATAATTTGCATAGCTATTTTTATATCTTGTATGTAATCTCTCAGAGGGGATTTAATAATCATAGTGCACTATGGTAGGAGTTCGAATCTATCCAACCATATATGTCTATTAATGGCTTTTGTGAACTCCAATAAATACTGAATTTTATGCTCCTTTTCGTGTAGTGTATTGATGCTATTGAGCATTGTTTTATAATTATAATCATATTGCTATTGGGAAATTTGTCATTGGTTAGGGAGTATATCCATTTATTTTCTAGGGATTAGTTAGTGATGGATAGGAACTGCTTAGGAAACTTTTTTACCCTTAATTCAATGTATCTTTTTTCCCCTTGCACCTCTGATCTGATATTTACTTTCAATTCAGATCATTGTTACCAGCCATTTTATAGGTAATACTGGAAGTGCTGACAACACACCACTTTTTTCTTTTTTATATATATATATATATATATATATATATATATATATATATATATATATATATATATATATATATATATACATACATATATATAAATTGTGTAGAATTATATTCTGTTAAATAACTTTTCTCCACACTACATGTTTTTAGATTTTCTATAATACTTCAAATTTTTAAGTTCTTGACATATTTTAGATTTTAAGTTTAGGCGCTTACATAAAATATCCCCCCTTGGGAAATCTTTTCTAACACATAATATTAATACTATCTATTTCTACAATGATTGTTGTAACTTACTATAAGATATTAGCCTGTTGGTACCTTCATCCACTTCATACTGTTTGCCCCTCAGTCGCAGATAAATGTTGGTGACAACGCCGGCAAATAGGTACCCATTTAAATGCTTGGTTCTATTGCCCAATCTTATAACCTTTTTGGGTACAGATTCCAAATTCTATAATTAAACATTTTGGGAAAGAACTCCTCTAGGACCATCACATGCTTTATTAAATAAATCCCATCCTCTTGGGTGTGCTTAGATACCAACTTTTTCAAAGTATGCAAAGTAGTGCTGAGTGGTTGATACGTGTTTGGAAAAAAAACACAAACACGGTTGGAGAAAGGCTGACTATGAACTATTGTAAAACAAAACAGAATCAGCCGCACCAGTAAACTTCAAGTCGTTTTATTCCATAAATGGAGCAGTTACAAACATAGGACTATGTTTCGGGCATTACACCCTTATTCATGTACTGGTGTTTTCTGTGGGACCCACACAGCTTGCACAGTTTCTGGAGATTACAGAGCACTGGACATATTTTGTTGTTCACTATGTACTATTGTTAGACAGCATTTATTATAGTTATAGAGGCACTTTATACTTATTCACCAATGTAGGATGTTTTTGGGATAAACAAAAAATCTTTTATTTGTTTCTATGGATTCTGAAAATGATCAGTATTGCCAAATATGTGGTGGTTAAATCTTGTTATTCCATTGTCCATGCTGTTTTGCTTTAGTCCCTTTAATATACCTTTTTTGAGAGAGTTGTCCAGGTCAGCCAATTAGGTATCACTTGTAAGCATGTTCTGTTTGTTTCACTTTAAATGTAAAAACTTTAACAAAACATTAAAAAAAAAGGTTTTTTTATATTAACATACGGCTAGATTTAGAGTTTTGTCGGGAAGGACCCGAAAAGCTAACGCCGGCTTTTTTCTGGCCGCACCATAAAAATAACTCTGGTATTGAGAGTCCACATAAAGGCTGCGTTAGGCTCCAAAAAAAGGAGCGTAGAGCATATTTAACGCAGCTTCAACTCTCGATACCAGAGTTGCTTGCGCAAGCGGCCAGCCTCAAAAACGTGCTCGTGCACGATTCCCCCATAGGAAACAATGGGGCTGTTTGAGCTGAAAAAAAAACTAACACCTGCAAAAAAGCCGCGTTCAGTTCCTAACGCAGCCCCATTGTTTGCTATGGGGAAACACTTCCTACGTCTGCACCTAACACTCTAACATGTACCCCGAGTCTAAACACCCCTAACCTTACACTTATTAACCCCTAATCTGCCGCCCCCGCTATCGCTGACCCCTGCATATTATTATTAACCCCTAATCTGCCGCTTCGTAAACCGCCGCTACTTACATTATCCCTATGTACCCCTAATCTGCTGCCCTAACATCGCCGACCCCTATATTATATTTATTAACCCCTAATCTGCCCCCCACAACATCGCCTCCACCTGCCTACACTTATTAACCCCTAATCTGCCGAGCGGATTGCACCGCTATTATTATAAAGTTATTAACCCCTAATCCGCCTCACTAACCCTATAATAAATAGTATTAACCCCTAATCTGCCCTCCCTAACATCGTCGACACCTAACTTCAATTATTAACCCCTAATCTGCCGACTTGAGCTCACCGCTATTCTAATAAATGTATTAACCCCTAAAGCTAAGTCTAACCCTAACACTAACACCCCCCTAAGTTAAATATAATTTTAATCTAACGAAATTAATTAACTCTTATTAAATAAATTATTCCTATTTAAAGCTAAATACTTACCTGTAAAATAAATCCTAATATAGCTACAATATAAATTATAATTATATTATAGCTATTTTAGGATTAATATTTATTTTACAGGTAACTTTGTATTTATTTTAACCAGGTACAATAGCTATTAAATAGTTAAGAACTATTTAATAGCTAAAATAGTTAAAATAATTACAAATTTACCTGTAAAATAAATCCTAACCTAAGTTACAATTAAACCTAACACTACACTATCAATAAATTAATTAAATAAAATACCTACAATTACCTACAATTAAACCTAACACTACACTATCAATAAATTAATTAAATACAATACCTACAAATAACTACAATGAAATAAACTAACTAAAGTACAAACAATAAAAAAGAACTAAGTTACAAAAAATAAAAAAATATTTACAAACATAAGAAAAATATTACAACAATTTTAAACTAATTACACCTACTCTAAGCCCCCTAATAAAATAACAAAGCCCCCCAAAATAAAAAAATGCCCTACCCTATTCTAGATTACTAAAGTTCAAAGCTCTTTTACCTTACCAGCCCTGAACAGGGCCCTTTGCGGGGCATGCCCCAAGAAGTTCAGCTCTTTTGCCTGTAAAAAAAAACATACAATACCCCCCCCCCCAACATTACAACCCACCACCCACATACCCCTAATCTAACCCAAACCCCCTTAAATAAACCTAACACTAAGCCCCTGAAGATCTCCCTACCTTGTCTTCACCTCACCGGGTTCAGCGATCGGTCCAGAAGAGGGTCCGAAGTCTTGATCCAAGCGGAGCAAGAAGAGGTCCTCCATCCGGTAGAAGTCTTCATCCAAGCGGGGCAGAAGAGGTCTTCCATCCGATTGAAGTCTTCATCCAAGCGGGATCTTCTATGGTCATCCATCCGGAGCGGAGCGGCAGGATCCTGAAGACCTCCGACGCGGAACATCCATCCTGGCCGACGACTGAACGACGAATGACGGTTCCTTTAAATTACGTCATCCAAGATGGCGTCCCTCGAATTCCAATTGGCTGATAGGATTCTATCAGCCAATCGGAATTAAGGTAGGAATATTCTGATTGGCTGATGGAATCAGCCAATCAGAATCAAGTTCAATCCGATTGGCTGATTGGATCAGCCAATCGGATTGAACTTGATTCTGATTGGCTGATTCCATCATCCAATCAGAATATTCCTACCTTATATCTGATTGGCTGATAGAATCCTATCAGCCAATCGGAATTTGAGAGACGCCATCTTGGATGACGTCATTTAAAGGAACCGTCATTCGTCGTTCAGTCGTCGGCCAGGATGGATGTTCCGCGTCGGAGGTCTTCAGGATCCTGCCGCTCCGCTCCGGATGGATGACCATAGAAGATCCCGCTTGGATGAAAACTTCAATCGGATGGAAGACCTCTTCTGCCCCGCTTGGATGAAGACTTCTACCGGATGGAGGACCTCTTCTTGCTCCGCTTGGATCAAGACTTCGGACCCTCTTCTGGACCGATCGCTGAACCCGGTGAGGTGAAGACAAGGTAGGGAGATCTTCAGGGGCTTAGTGTTAGGTTTATTTAAGGGGGGTTTGGGTTAGATTAGGGGTATGTGGGTGGTGGGTTGTAATGTTGGGGGGGGGGTATTGTATGTTTTTTTTTACAGGCAAAAGAGCTGAACTTCTTGGGGCATGCCCCGCAAAGGGCCCTGTTCAGGGCTGGTAAGGTAAAAGAGCTTTGAACTTTAGTAATCTAGAATAGGGTAGGGCATATTTTTATTTTGGGGGGCTTTGTTATTTTATTAGGGGGCTTAGAGTAGGTGTAATTAGTTTAAAATTGTTGCAATATTTTTCTTATGTTTGTAAATATTTTTTTATTTTTTGTAACTTAGTTCTTTTTTATTTTTTGTACTTTAGTTAGTTTATTTCATTGTAGTTATTTGTAGGTATTGTATTTAATTAATTTATTGATAGTGTAGTGTTAGGTTTAATTGTAGGTAATTGTAGGTATTTTATTTAATTAATTTATTGATAGTGTAGTGTTAGGTTTAATTGTAACTTAGGTTAGGATTTATTTTACAGGTAAATTTGTAATTATTTTAACTATTTTAGCTATTAAATAGTTCTTAACTATTTAATAGCTATTGTACCTGGTTAAAATAAATACAAAGTTACCTGTAAAATAAATATTAATCCTAAAATAGCTATAATATAATTATAATTTATGTTGTAGCTATATTAGGATTTATTTTACAGGTAAGTATTTAGCTTTAAATAGGAATAATTTATTTAATAAGAGTTAATTAATTTCGTTAGATGTAAATTATATTTAACTTAGGGGGGTGTTAGTGTTAGGGTTAGACTTAGCTTTAGGGGTTAATACATTTATTAGAATAGCGGCGAGATTCGGTCGGCAGATTAGGGGTTATTAATTGAAGTTAGGTGTCGGCGATGTTAGGGAGGGCAGGTTAGGGGTTAATAAATATAATATAGGGGTCGGCGGTGTTAGGGGCAGCAGATTAGGGGTACATAGCTATAATGTAGCTGGCGGCTCTTTGCGGTCGGCAGATTAGGGGTTAATTATTGTAGGTAGGTGGCGGCGACGTTGTGGGGGGCAGGTTAGGGGTTAATAAATATAATATAGGGGTCGGCGATGTTAGGGCAGCAGATTAGGGGTACATAGGGATAATGTAGCTGGCGGCGGCGTGCGGACGGCAGATTAGGGGTTAATAAGTGTAGGTAGCTGGCGGCGACGTTGTGGGGGGCAGATTAGGGGTTAATAAATATAATATAGGGGTCGGCGGTGTTAGGGGCAGCAGATTAGGGGTACATAAGGATAACGTAGGTGGCGGTCGGCAGATTAGGGGTTAAATTTTTTTTTTCAAGTGTCGGCGATGTGGGGGGACCTCGGTTTAGGGGTACATAGGTAGTTTATGGGTGTTAGTGTACTTTAGAGTATAGTAGTTAAGAGCTTTATGAACCGGCGTTAGCCCAGAAAGCTCTTAACTACTGACTTTTTTCTGCGGCTGGAGTTTTGTCGTTAGAATTCTAACGCTCACTTCAGCCACGACTCTAAATACCGGAGTTAGAAAAATCCCATTGAAAAGATCAGATACGCAATTGACGTAAGGGGATCTGCGGTATGGAAAAGTCGCGGCTGAAAAGTGAGCGTTAGACCCTATTTTGAGTGACTCCAAATACCGGAGGTAGCTTAAAAAAAACCAGCGTTAGGAGCCTCTAACGCTGGTTTTCACGGCTACCGCCAAACTCCAAATCTAGGCCATAGTATTATTATGTATGATTACTATCAGAAAATGAAAAACGGAAGTTCCTCTTCTTTGCAACACTGAAAGAATTTGTAGCATGCCAGTAAAACTTTGTTCTCAGATGAGGTAGTTATTGTACTGGAACTTTAGCACAACAAAAATAAAACAATTAAATCTATATATTTCAGATTAATAGTAGAATGTTACAAATAAAGTACAAAATGCCATAAGGAATTAAGTAAAGTCTTTCCTCATGTTTTTAATAATCATAATAATATATTTTTATTTCTGTCCTTAAAACTTCTTTTTAACACAATAACTGTTAATTATTGGTAGCATCTAGGGCTAGGCATTCAGTATGCTTTGTATTTTCATAAAACACAGGAATGAAAGCATTTGTCAAATGAGCTATATTTGTAAAACTTATATTACAGACTAAAAATGTTTCCAAGTTATGGTTTTTATAATTAAAACAATCGCTTTTGTTTCAAGTAATTCTACAGTCTGTAATTTACACCTAGCCAGTTTAATCATTCCTGATGCTCTACCTTATAAATTCAATTTCCCTCTGGAAATGCATCCAATTATTGTTTTCAAATTGCATTATCTCAAAATTTATTGTGTTGTAGAGTAAAAGAAAAATAAACTGTAACAAAATATTTTTTTACTGTGTGATGTACTGCATGTGTCAAGTATTGCAGTTATTATGATAGTATTAAGGAAGCAGCGCATATCATTGCTGCTGAAATCATTGCAACAATGTCTTGTTCTATTGCTCTAAAAATGAACTTTTACATTGACAACAAATGCAATTGAATTTTTGGAACAAATGGTTATTAGACAATGACATTAACATCTGAATGAACTGTGTCCATTATTACAGAAGGTAATCTTGCCTAATATTACCAATTTGTATCACATTACATTATTGTGGTGACACCTGTTTATAAAGTTGGCTTTGTATAAACCTTTTTTTCTGAGTCCTAACTAATCTAAGCTGTGTTCTTTGAAAAACAGAATTTATGCTTACCTGATCAATTCATTTATTTCATTGTGTTGAGAGTACACAATCCCATTACTCTGGGAATCACTCTTCCCTGTCATTAGAAGGAGGCAAAGATTCCTAAACCCCAAGAGTTCTATAAAACCCCTCCCACCTTGCTGATAAATCAGTCTGACATATAGCCAAGCAAAAGAGGTAGGAAAACGGCAAAAAAAACAAGGTGAAGCCTCGTGGACTCTCACCACCATGAAATAAAAGAATGTATCAGGTAAGCATAAATAATTTTTTCTTTCATACAGGTGGTGAGAGTCAATGATCCATTACTCCTAGGAACTAATACCCAAGGTGTGGAGTCAATGAGTAATGAGAAATAAAGGTGGAATAAAAAGAAAATCTTTTTTTTTCCACAGTGAAACAAAATCCATAACCCAACCCCCCCCCCCCCCCCCAAAAGCAAAAAACATCAAAATGATAGAATAAAGAAAAAGTATACTAAAAAGACCAAGAAGCTATCTTTCAGAATTGGTCAACAGAAGCCTTGTTCTAAAAAGCCCAGGAAGTGGAAACTGACCTAGAAGAAAGAACCTTAACTTGTCGAGGTCGAGGCTGACCCACCTCCAAGAAAGCCTTATTGAGCAAAAGTTTCAACCATGAGCATGGTGTAATGACTTACCACACCGAAAGGGACCGTAAAGCAAAAATCTTTCATGATTCAGATGATGCAATTTTTAACAATTTTCTTATTTACTTCTTTTATTCAATTTGTATCATTCTCTTTGTATCCTTTGTTTAAAAACATACCTAGGCAGGCCCAGGAACATTAACGCACTACTGTGAGCTAGCTGCTGATTGGTGGCTGCCTATATATGCCTCATGTCATTGGCTCACAAAGGGCCTGATGATCAAAAACTCACCGGCATAGAGAGAAATCTCATCAAATCTTTGGGGGCCTTTTATTTTGCATTATTTTGCAATGTAGGTTTTTCTCCTTCACATCCTGAACTCATGGAGAGTTGAACAATTCCCAAGAAAATGTTGCCTTTTTATAGGTCTTTTAGGGACCTTGTGGTACTGACAAGATGTATTAGATAATTTTGCCAAAAAGCACAGAGCTGTAGATCAGGCCATTATGTGTTCAGCTAGCTCCCAGAAGTGCAATTCTACTCATTTAACAAATTATAGTAAAATAATAAAGCAAACGTAATAATAGAAGTAAATTGGAAAGTTGTTTAAAATGATGTGGTCTATCTAAATCATAAAAGAAAATAATTGGAGTTTCATGTCCCTTTAAGTTTCATGCTAATAATTGTTCCATATCAGTCAGGTTATAGTCTTTTAGATCAAATAATATTTCAAACAAATGATGTGTAATTGTTTAAAAACTAAAATGGACAAGTGGAGGAAAGATAGAAATCAGGTTGAATGACCAGGGAAACGCTAGGCCATCTATTACTGTAAATCCACCTCAGGATCCTGAGACCTGGCACAATATGTGTGACACTTCCTTCATTGCCAGGAAACTTCCAGGTCCACCTTGATGATTTATGCCTCAGCAGTAACATTGTCTGATTGTAATTGAAGAAAAGATTCCTGTCTGAGGTCATGCCCACTCTGAAAAACCCTAAAGATTGCTTCCAGAATGATTACTGGTAACCTAGTTTCTCTAAGAGACCCCACACCCTGCACTCTCCAGAACCTTCAGAATGCACTGCAAGCCTTGCAGGCCAGTATCTGTGGAGATCACTATCCTGATTGGCCATGTATTGTGATCTAAACAGGATTCTGTCCAAGGGTGCAAAATACCTTCTATTTTTGGTACCATAAAGAGATTGCAATCATTAATTTATTTCTGAAGCTATAACTCTGATTGTTCCCAAATTTTTCAAACAAGCCAGGAAGGATTGGGCTTTTAAAAAACCATAAAGAACTCTAGCTGGGAAGAATCAGCCCTGAGTTTTTTTTTTTCAAAAGCTTATTTAATATCCCTTAGAAATAATATCCAACACCAAAAGATCTCTAATAGACCTCTCCCAAGCCTGCCAAAAAAAGATTCAATCTTCCCCATACCAGAGACTGGACTAGAATGGGGCTGCACCTTCATGCAGACTTGGATGCTGGAAAACACTTTTTTTATATTGCCAAAATAAATGAAAACATGGATCTAAGCTTACCATTAGGATTTTTATTGTAAAGCAGAAAAGCTATTGTACCCCCAGTGCCTGTAACAATAATTGCATACAGTCCTTGCTGAAACAGGATTTTACCCTGAAAGCAGACCAAGATTTGAGTCATACTACTTGACTTTTCAGTATTAAGAACCATTTCAACAGCTGTATTACAAATACAGCTGTTTGCAGTTCTCAGGTGTTTTAAGCAAACCTGGATCTATTCAAGAGTTGTTTCCCCAGAAACGAGTTCTGAAATGTTCTCTCACCAAACCACAGTAACAGGGGTTCTATCAGCCAAAGGACCAGAAGTATGTCCGGCAAGTGTAGATATAGCTGCATACACCTTAGGATTGAACTTGGTAGATGGAATAAAAGGAACGTCTGGCTCATGCCATTCCATAGAAATGAGGTCAGAAACTGAGGCCACTATTCAAAAAGACACACTGTGTATTTTCAAGCATGTTTGATTAAATCCTCATTGCATTTTGTTGCATGTTCAAAAAGAAATGCAATTAAAATACAATGCCAATATTCATGGGAATTGCAGCAAGTTTTCAAGCACTGCATAAAACATAGAAATTGGAGAGCTTTTATTTTCTGGGGGGTTCCTTCCACGGGTTTTTTTAATTTAATTTTTTTTTCTTCTAATATTCAGTATTTTTTTCCCTGTAACTTAAGGGGTCCTTTGTGTGCCTAGAGACAAAAAATATGAAATCATCAACATAAAGAAGAAAAAAAAAAGATGTATAATGCGTTTACAAATACTTTGTTTCTGTAATGCTGTCTAACAATAGTGCTTACGAGAATGTAGGTGGTGAAGGTTTGCAGCAACATTCCAAGTATGTTTTTGTTTCAAGTGTGTATTCTCACTTGTTTTTTGAATACCATTAAAAGCCAATATGGCCACGAGTATGAAATATTGCAGCCACGTATATTTTCTTACAACATTTAACACCTAGGCCCCTATTTATCAAAGGTCTTGCGGACCTGATCCGACACTGCGCCCTTTATACACGTGAGTGCAATTTGACACCTTGTACCCATATTGTATCTACATCTGGCAATACTAGGCCATGTGGCGTTCTGTTTGCGTCTGCTAAGCATATACATGCAGCTCTGTATAATGATTTTGAAGATAGATAGGATGGATGGACCTGCAACCTGCACTTATAAAATGTTCATTAGGATTGTACACACACTGCACATGCCTATGTATAGACTAGCTGCTATGGGCCCTCACCAGAACTTGGGCCCTGGTGCCACTCTGCACCTGCTGCCTCAGTGGTAGTTCTGTCCCTGCGTCTGCCACAGTGGCGGGGTCCTGGGTTTCAGAAAATCTGTCCTCATAAGAGGAATCTTTAAATTCATAATTAACCCTTTTATCTTAGGAGAAGGATCTCTCCTAAGTGATGTCCCTGATAAACCAAAGGCCAGGGAATGCTCACCTACTAACACTTGCATGTGTCTGTGTTTAACTGCCTGAGGCATAACATAAGGGCCACACAGCAAAACCCTTTCTAGAATAAAACACATAGGACCAGATTACAAGTGGCACACTAATGTTACAGCGCTACACAATAAGCAATATCTCGAGCATGCTGATTAGCACGCATATTAAACGTTGAAAGTAACAGGTTGCGCTCAAGTGAAAACGGAAACTGCCCTAGAAGAATTAGCGTGACTGGAGAACAATCGTAAACTGTAAGGGTTAAAAAGTTCTCAAAACAAATCAAAAACATAGGCAAATAAATAATTACACTCATATATACATTATTTAATAAAGCAATATCAATTAAATATTAATAAAAAATATTTATAAGGGTTAAAAGGGATATGGTATACAAGTATAGTTATATACAAGTGTGTTTATATGTGTAATTATGTATAAAACAACTTGTAATACGTTCGCTAACCCGGCCGCACACCACTTCTAATCTGGCCCAGACTCAGCACATGAGGGACCCAGTTTAGCAGGGCACACTTGGAAATACTTACAAAGCAAACACACGTTGAAAGGGGTTACATTATCAGTGGATCTCCCTTTTAATGGATCAGCTGATGTTCCAGAGACTTGAGCTGCTCCAGCTTTCTTCATAGCACAATACAGAAGCATTAATAAGGATAGTGGCTTAAGTATCAGAGTTTCCCTTAAGGGAAACCATTGACATAAGAAGCACAGTGGAAAAATGAATAATCCTTGTAAGGGAAGGTGATATATATATAGAAGAGACAAAGGAGAGTTCAGGATGCAGTTAGTTGTTAGCTCGAGTCATAAAGCAGATTGATAGTGTATGAGGCAGCCTGTGTGACGCTGTAAGCACTTTAGAGAACAGAGATCGATTATGGAAGGAGGGGTAATACTTGCTCTCACCAAATGTCCGCCTGTTGGTACCGCTACCGCCGCACCAAGGAAGACCGGTCAAAGCTTCTTCCTCCACACCTTCTACGAACTTTGCTTCTGAGAACCAGGCTCAGACTTCAGCATACAAATTCAACACACAGATACAGGCTCCAACCACAAGACACGCAGGAGACGTCCATGACGTGTGTCAATCTGCTCCTCCAATCAAGAGAGTGCTCCAGTGTAAGGAAAAAGGGAACCAAAAAGGCTGAGAAAACCGCCTTGCTTTCCACTGCTTTGCTTAATTGACAGGCTTACTCTGGTAAGGGAAATTCAATTTGTAGAAATAAAGGAGCGAGTAGCCAAACGTCATAAAATTAAAAGTTCCAAATTTTAATGGTCAAATCTTAAAAGCATTAACAGGATTCAATAGAACGGTCTGACATGTTTCGGCCAGTGGCCTTAATCTTAGACAGTGATTCTATACAAAAACCGCCAATATTTAAAAGCAGTACTTGAACCCTATTGGTTGCTGAGAAAATGGTAATCAATCAGTAACAACTGTGATGTATACATAGTTATAGGGGGGACAAACTGAAACATATTAATTAGTTAATCCTAGAAACATAGTAGCTTGTTTTTTGCACATAAACAGATTAAGTCATATGAAAAATGGGAACACCAATTCAAACACAGAAGTATAATTAAACAAAATTAAATTGATTTCATGTAAATAACTGTTTGTAAAATTCTCTGTACCTTCAATGTATAGTAATTATTATAATTAAATTTATTACTTCCTTAGAAGAGAGACATTTAAATTAATTGAAATGCAAACAGCTAAATATACATAGAAAGGGAACCCAAAAGGGAATTTAATAATTCTAATAATACAAGGCCAAAGCTAGAATGTATTGGCCAAAAAAAAAAAAAAAAAAAAATATATATATATATATATATATATATAGGTATAAATGTAATTGTATGCATGTGTGTACAAAGATATATTTGTCTAATTAGAAAGCGTGGTCTCAAACAATGGAGTACTACAACACTTCAATACATATGTTGCACACATGCATACAATGAAAAACCCTTTTTAATGATTCTTAATTCTAGTAAGAGGTGTATATATATATTTGTGCATGAGAAAAACTAGGAATAAATGAATAATTAATGATGATATGGCATGAAAGTTAATAGAAGGATGGATGTATTATTCCCAAAAGTTTATAACATCATGAACAGAGTTATAACCTTTTGGAATGCGTGTTTCTAATGTAAAAATCCAAAAAGGCCTCTTGTTTTAGCAAAACCTTGTTGGTATCGCCACCTCTAGGGGCTGCTTTGACTTGTTCTATGACTTTCCATTTAAAAGTACTGTTGTTACTATTGTGTCTTTGAATGAAATGTTTGGCCATGTCTGAGCATGGATCTGACCGTTTTATATCTGATAGATGTTGCCTAATGCATTCTCTAACCTCCCTTGTAGTGCAACCTACATATTGCTTATCTGTGCATGTGCACCAGATCAAATATATTACATTTTTAGATTAGGTTCAATAGGGTTCAAGTACTGCTTTTAAATATTGGCGGTTTTTGTATAGAATCACTGTCTAAGATTAAGGCCACTGGCCGAAACATGTCAGACCGTTCTATTGAATCCTGTTAATGCTTTTAAGATTTGACCATTAAAATTTGGAACTTTTAATTTTATAACGTTTGGCTACTCGCTCCTTTATTTCTACATATATATATATATATATATATATATATATATATATATATATATATATATATATATATATATATAGGTATACAGTGAGGTATACTGACAAGTAAGCCCTGAAAATAAAATAATAATACATTGTTTCCCCAATTTGAGAAAAGCTCTGGTATGATCAGAGTGTCTGACCACCTTTGCCAGATTCTGAAATCTCCCAACACGCTGGTTACAGAACCACAGGAACAGGAAAAGAAAGGATAGGAGGGCATGTTAAATAAAGTTAACCTTTTAGAACACCTGTACTACCAGTGAGTGCTAAAGCTAAAACTTGGGCCTTGATCACATACTTGGCAACGTGCGCAAAAACGAGCATTGCCAATTTTTTGTCTAATCAAGCGATCACATTCCCAGCGCAGCAGACAAGTTAGGTGCATTTATTTTTGACAGCGTGCGCATTTTTTACTCTCATAAACTAACATAGAACTGGCGACGCCAGTCGGTTTTACAAAGCCAGCACAAGGACTTACGTGCACAGAATGAAGATATTTTACTAAATTTTCAGCTCGCCACACATAGGCAGGCGCAGCAACCCTTGCACACAGTAAAAAAGCACTGTAACTCCCTGGAAGCTTTAACAAACACCTAACGCAGGTGCAAAATCAACCCCTAAACCACCACCCCCCACAATGTAAAGTATCTACTTAAGCTATTAACATCTAAACTGCCACCCCCACAACGCAAAGTACCTAATTAAACTATTAACACCTAAACCGTCACCCCCCCACAACGCAAAGTATTAAACTAATAACTAAACCCCCTAACACCCCCTAACTTAACCCCAATTAAAATACACATAAATAAAATTAAAAATATACTAACTACCTTAAAAAAAAAATTAAATTACACAAAATAAAAAATCTACATTACCAGAAAACCCTAACATTACAGAAAATAAAAAACCTGCCCTTACAAAAAATAACAAACATTATTAATATTCTAATACCCCCGTTTAAAAAAAAAAAAAACACAGCAAAATTGGTACTCACCATTGAGGAAGGGCGACGAAACATCTTCTTTAATCCTCGTCCAGGCCGTGGTCTATCTTCGATCTTCATCCTGGTGGCAGCTGCAAAGTCCACGTCGATCGTCTTCATCCGCATGACACAGAGGTCCTCTTCATGCGGCCTCTAGCTGCACACTAAATATTGAATGCAAGGTACCCCTTTTTATATAGCTGCTTACATCCTATCGGCGGATTTGAATTTGATTCTTCAAAGTTTTTTAAAAAAAACATAATTTATGCTTACCTGATACATTTCTTTCTTTCATGGTGATAAGAGTCCACTATCTATTACTCCTGGCAATTACTCTTCCTGGACACTAGGTGGAGGCATAGATTCCAAAACCCTAAGATCTCTATAAAACCCCTCCTACCTTAATGGAAACTAGTCTGACTTATAGCCAAGCAAGAAAGGTAGGAAAAGAAAAAAAAAGAAAAAAAAAGAAAAAAAATTGGGAAAAAAAGAAAATACAGGGTGGGGTCTCATGGGCTCCCATAACCAGGAAAGAAATGAATTTATCAGGTGAGCATAAATTATGTTTTCTTTCATACAGGTGGTGAGGACCCATGGTCCATTACTCCTATGAACTAATACCAACGCTGTGAAGTCCACAAGTAATGAAAATAAAGGGTGGGACAAAATAAAATCTATTTTTTCACAGAGAAACAAAATCCACAACCCAAATTGAACCTTAAAGATAAATTGTAGGTTCTTTTTTTAAAAAATATGCACTTGAAAGACCAACAGGCAAAAACAAAACATTATGCTGAGACTACTGCTTTAGGGACTTTCCTACAAAAGGCTGCTTAAGAAGAAGCAAAAACATAAAAGTGATAGAATTTTTTTTATTTAATTTTTAATATTTTTTATTAAGGTTCATTCTAAGGCAAACATACAGGAAATGTCAGAGAACAATATACAATAAGAAATAGCTTCATGGTACATATCCAAAGTGAGTCCAAAAGAAATATATAGTACATAGTTATATCACATGCTCTTGGATCTCGGATGAGGAACCTTGATTCACTATTTTTTTAGACTATTGTAGATTATATATATATATATATATATATACTGTATATATATATATATATATATATATATATATATACACAAACATTTTTTGAACAGATATACCAGTATTACCAAACTTTTAAGTATGAAAATACTAATGGAAATTTAAGCTTGCGTATGTTAACGCTGTTCAATTAGTAACCCCAAATAGCCATTGTAAGGAAACGAAGGGCAATATGAAACTAGAGATTCGGTAAGTATTGAGATCAGTATGAAGATATGGAGGCCTATTTAACAAATGTCTGTCGGATCTGATCCAACAGTGCGGATCAGGTCCGACAGACATTGATGAATGCAGAGAGCAATACGCTCTCCGTATTCAGCATTACTCCAGCAGCTCTCCGTATTCAGCATTACTCCAGCAGCTCACAAGAGCTGCTGGTGCAACGCCGACCCCTGCAGACTCGCGGCCAATGGGCTGCCAGCAGGGGGTGTCAATCAACCCAATCGTACGCGATCGGGTTGAATTCCGGTGATTTGTGTCTGCCTGCTCAGAGCAGGCAGACAGGGTTATGGAGCAGCGGTCTTTGTGACGCTTGCTCCATAACTTGTGTTTCTGGCGAGTCTGAAGACTCGCCAGAAACACGGGCCGTCAAGCTCTGTTCAGAGCTTGATAGATAGGCCCCATGGAGTACATGTGAAGTAGGAATATTCGCAAATAGCTGTACTATATAGGAACTCCCTTTGGGGTTCTAATAAGTTTGCAAAATGCTGACCAACACCATATTACATTAACCAATTATGTACTGTAGGTGTTTAGTTCCTCAGGTGGTTGTTAATAGCCATAGATTTGACAAAATAAACAATATGATATGGCAAAATCATCTAAAGTGCTTAAGTGTTCCACGCTGCTCTTTCATATAATATATATATGTATGTAAGAATACAGACAGAAACTCTCTCTTAGAGGCTACCAGCTGTCATCCTCCAGCACTAAAGAGGGCTCTACCGAAATCCCAATTTATTAGGGTAAAGAGGAACAACACTGATGAAGACAGAGCGAGGACACAGAAGGAAGAGATGAGAGAACGTTTCCTGAGAAGAGGATATCAGAACCAGCTATTAGAACAACATATAATAGAGGTGAATTCACAAGAGACAACAGATAAACGAGGAGATCGGGGAACAGAAGCAGAAAAAATGACACTGGTTACCACATATGCAGCAGACAAGAATGGCCTAAATACCATCCTAAAAGAAAACTGGAAGATACTGAGCCTGGAAGATAATCTCCCATTCAAAACAATGGAGAAACCAAGAATAGGATACCGGAGGGGAAAATCCCTCAAAGATATACTGCAACTAACGGACCCAGTACATTGCTATTCTGCAAGAACGTGGTTGGAGGAGGCAAAGCCAGGATGTTTTAGATGCAGTGGGTGTACTACATGTAATGGATTGATAGCAGGGCAGTTCTTCCATCATCCTAGAAATAGGAAGAAATTTTTTCACAAATACAGAATGACATGTACCACGACACATGTGGTCTATTTATTACATTGCCCGTGTAGTCTATTCTATGTAGGCAAGACGGTTGATGACCTACGAGTCAGAATGGCCAACCATAGAAGTTCAATAAGGGCAGCTTTAAAGAATCAAAAGTCTGACCTACCGGTGGCTCGCCACTTCCTACAGAGTGGACATAATGTTTCGGATCTGCGATATACATTAATAGACCATGTCCCAGTTCCTAGGAGAGGAGGAGACAGGGAATACGATCCTGCTACAAAGGGAGAGCAGATGGATATATGAACTGGAAACTCTAACACCAAAAGGCCTGAATGTGAAAGTGGACTGGCAATGTTTTTTCTGAAACTAAAACCAACAATGTTTTTTCTGAGACTAAAACCAACAATATATTTTTTCTGAAACTAAAAATGATTTTTAATAGAGTTGAATTTTTCTAAAGCTGAAGTTTCCTAGAGCTAAATTTGTCTAAAGCTGAATATGTTGTTTAAATTAAGCTTGTTTAGAATCAATAGTGTTGGGTTAAGAAAAGAGTCTCCTATTAAGAATTGTTATGCTTATTAACTAAAGATGGATACTTGTGCCCTTTAGATAGCAATATAGAACAAAAATGAGATATCCAGAATCTTTATATTAAGAAATAGCGATGCATGATAGCAATAGTCATATAGACAAAAGAATTAGAGTGGCGATAAGGTGTTACACTACATGCTGTATGTTGTTTTTAATTGAATTGGTTTTTTTTCTTTTTCCTTTTTTCAATAGATACACAGAGTTAGCACACGATCACTGTATATACGTATCCTAGCAACAAGCGGCGTCTGGAATGACGATGTTACGCTAGGGTTGGCGGCGGTAGGTGGTTGGCGGCTTCCAAAGGTGATACCTAACTACGTGCGGCGTCACTTTCTAGATGACGTATACATGGCGCCTGGTACACACCGCTGTAAGCCGGATATGCACGAGGTGGTATAGTACAGGGAGTGCAGAATTATTAGGCAAGTTGTATTTTTGAGGATTAATTTTATTATTGAACAATAACCATGTTCTCAATGAACCCAAAAAACTCATTAATATCAAAGCTGAATAGTTTTGGAAGTAGTTTTTAGTTTGTTTTTAGTTATAGCTATTTTAGGGGGATATCTGTGTGTGCAGGTGACTATTACTGTGCATAATTATTAGGCAACTTAACAAAAAACAAATATATACCCATTTCAATTATTTATTTTTACCAGTGAAACCAATATAACATCTCAACATTCACAAATATACATTTCTGACATTCAAAAACAAAACAAAAACAAATCAGTGACCAATATAGCCACCTTTCTTTGCAAGGACACTCAAAAGCCTGCCATCCATGGATTCTGTCAGTGTTTTGATCTGTTCACCATCAACATTGCGTGCAGCAGCAACCACAGCCTCCCAGACACTGTTCAGAGAGGTGTACTGTTTTCCCTCCTTGTAAATCTCACATTTGATGATGGACCACAGGTTCTCAATGGGGTTCAGATCAGGTGAACAAGGAGGCCATGTCATTAGATTTTCTTCTTTTATACCCTTTCTTGCCAGCCACGCTGTGGAGTACTTGGTCGCGTGTGATGAAGCATTGTCCTGCATGAAAATCATGTTTTTCTTGAAGGATGCAGACTTCTTCCTGTACCACTGCTTGAAGAAGGTGTCTTCCAGAAACTGGCAGTAGGACTGGGAGTTGAGCTTGACTCCATCCTCAACCCGAAAAGGCCCCACAAGCTCATCTTTGATGATACCAGCCCAAACCAGTACTCCACCTCCACCTTGCTGGCGTCTGAGTCGGACTGGAGCTCTCTGCCCTTTACCAATCCAGCCACGGGCCCATCCATCTGGCCCATCAAGACTCACTCTCATTTCATCAATCCATAAAACCTTAGAAAAATCAGTCTTGAGATATTTCTTGGCCCAGTCTTGACGTTTCAGCTTGTGTGTCTTGTTCAGTGGTGGTCGTCTTTCAGCCTTTCTTACCTTGGCCATGTCTCTGAGTATTGCACACCTTGTGCTTTTGGGCACTCCAGTGATGTTGCAACTCTGAAATATGGCTAAACTGGTGGCAAGTGGCATCTTGGCAGCTGCACGCTTGACTTTTCTCAGTTCATGGGCAGTTATTTTGCGCTTGGTTTTTCCACACGCTTCTTGCGACCCTGTTGACTATTTTGAATGAAACGCTTGATTGCTCGATGATCACGCTTCAGAAGCTTTGCAATTTTAAGACTGCTGCATCCCTCTGCAAGATATCTCACTATTTTTTACTTTTCTGAGCCTGTCAAGTCCTTCTTTTGACCCATTTTGCCAAAGGAAAGGAAGTTGCCTAATAATTATGCACACCTGAAATAGGGTGTTGATGTCATTAGACCACACCCCTTCTCATTACAGAGATGCACATCACCTAATATGCTTAATTGGTAGTAGGCTTTCGAGCCTATACAGCTTGGAGTAAGACAACATGCATAAAGAGGATGATGTGGTCAAAATACTCATTTGCCTAATAATTCTGCACTCCCTGTATGATAGATTGATAAGTATTAAGTATTTTGAATTGACTAATTAATTATGTAAATGGTGAATAGGATGGGTATATAGTAAGGTGTTTTTGGTCACATTGTCTGTAAGTCTGAGGACGGGGGTGAAACCCCGAAACGTCACTTAAATGCACAGTAAAAATTTGTGAAGAAAAAACGGAGAGTGCCTTCTTTATTTGGAATATATATATATATATATATACAGTATATATATATATATATATATATATATATATATATATATATACACAAACATATACCAGTATTACCAAACTTTTAAGTATGAAAATACTAATGGAAATTTAAGCTTGCGTATGTTAACGCTGTTCAATTAGTAACCCCAAATAGCCATTGTAAGGAAACGAAGGGCAATATGAAACTAGATATTCGGTTAGTATTGAGATCAGTATGAAGATATGGAGGCCTATTTAACAAATGTCTGTCGGACCTGATCCAACAGTGCGGATCAGGTCCGACAGACATTGATGAATGCAGAGAGCAATACGCTCTCCGTATTCAGCATTACTCCAGCAGCTCTCCGTATTCAGCATTACTCCAGCAGCTCACAAGAGCTGCTGGTGCAACGCCGACCCCTGCAGACTCGCGGCCAATGGGCTGCCAGCAGGGGGTGTCAATCAACCCAATCGTACGCGATCGGGTTGAATTCCGGTGATTTGTGTCTGCCTGCTCAGAGCAGGCGGACAGGGTTATGGAGCAGCGGTCTTTGTGACGCTTGCTCCATAACTTGTGTTGTGAAGGCTCGCCAGAAACACGGGCCGTCAAGCTCTGTTCAGAGCTTGATAGATAGGCCCCATGGAGTACATGTGAAGTAGGAATATTCGCAAATAGCTGTACTATATAGGAACTACCTTTGGGGTTCTAATAAGTTTGCAAAATGCTGACCAACACCATATAACATTAACCAATTATGTACTGTAGGTGTTTAGTTCCTCAGGTGGTTGTTAATAGCCATAGATTTGACAAAATAAACAATATGATATGGCAAAATCATCTAAAGTGCTTAAGTGTTCCACGCTGCTCTTTCATATAATATATATATATGCATGCCTACTGTTGCAGCTGTCAACAGCAGGACACTATTAAATATGTAACTAGGGCAGCAATAAACTTGCATTCCAATGTGACTTCTGCCTGTAATATGTTAAAGGTGCCATATACAAATTTATAATAGTGTTACTGCCATGAGCCTAAGATACAGAGCTTATGGCGTATCCTATTGTTGTAACACATATTACTAGCCCTAGTAGGGAGAACTGCAGCAACTATTATTAAAGAGCTGGGATGTGGGTATTTTAGATATGTGTCATGGGCAATAATAAAATTACATAATGAAGCATCTATTTAAGATGCCAGTCAAATATATAGGCTAACCTAGGACCTTATGAGGACACGTAGTATATGGTAAAGTAATAAAACTAAAGTACAGTGTACATAAATTTTAAATAAGCATAAACATGGGAATCTGCATTTGTGCACAAATAAATACCTAAAGGTCAATAGCTCTAGTGCACCCCTTTTGAGATATCAGCATAGGAGGTACAAAGTGAATAAACCTTAGAGAGAAGCTGTACTGTGTATAAATTAAGGCATAGACATATACTACCAGACAATGTTATCCAGTCAATAGCCATCATAAAGTCTTGAGTCTGGATCGTATTACTTAACATTTATGCCAAGCTACTTATAACATGAGAAACACGTCCACAATATAATCCTTAAAATATTTTAGTGAAACTTGTTACCAGGATAGCAGCATGGCCTAACAGCTACCTACAATCTTCAGCCTACACCAGACCGCCAGGCCAAGCGTTTCCCTGTAATCTCCGACCCGGTACTAGCCTTAATGCTCTCAGAGAGCTTAGACTCACCAGATATAGCGCACCACACATAGCATTTCTACGCCATCACCAAAGGATACTCTGACTGCTGCATGAGGAACCGGTTTCAAAGTAAGCATCATAGATCCACATTTGGGGCACAATGGCCTCCTTCTGTCGTACCACGTGGCTCATATGTAATTGTGGCATTAGATAGCGTCCAGCCAACTTCACCATCTCCCTCATCCCCACTTACGGCCATATCCTTGCTTAGATGCATCTTACACCAGTGTGCCTCAGTCCTCTAAGCAAATGTAAATCCGGAGTCTCTCCAATCTGTGTGCCATTGAAGCAGGTAGGTAACTTCCGCTGGGACCCCAGAGCACAGCCACCCTCCTCAGACCTATGAGCACGGGTTATATTTGTAATTTCAGCAATGTTATCAGCAGGAGGCAAGGTAAATGTAGACTGTAGCGTCTGCAGGAAGGCAACTTGATATATATCCAGAAGTTTACTAAGCTCAGTCAAGAGATCAGGAGTCCGCTGGTTCCATAATATTCATGGGTGATCTCTTGTTTATACCTTGGAGTACTATACCCGGGTCTCAAGTTTCTGGCTGATAATGGAGTTAGTGTATCTCTCCGTTATATAACTGTTAATTTTGTTCTGTATAGGGTAGGTGTATTTTAGAACAGTGCATTATCCTATTGCAGGATATCTTAACCCCAGAGTTTGGGGAGGGGGGTTAAGTTGTGGCAGCCCCAGACCTATGCTTCACTACTAACACAGGTATAGTTACTTGGGATCTATGTGCTGCGTAGTTACAACAAGTTGCAAAATGGTGTTCAAGCCTGTGGAGGAGTTGATCGCATAGCTGTCTCAGAGAACATAGGCAGAGACCTTGTCTGATCCCCAGTACTGGGCATCCATCAGATCCTAGGTTTAGGGATTAATACATTTATTATAGTGGCGGCGAGGTCCAGTCGGCAGATTAGGGGTTAATAATTGTAGGTAAGGTAGCAGCGACGTTGGGGGGGCAGATTAGGGGGTAATAGGGATAATGTAGGTTGCAGCGGTGTCCAGAGCGGCAGATTAGGGGTTAATAATATAATGCAGGTGTCAGCGATAGCAGGGGCAGCAGATTAGGGGTTAATAAGTGTAAGGTTAGGGGTGTTTAGACTTGGGGTACATGTTAGGGTGTTAGGTGCAGACTTAGAGAGTGTTTCCCCATAGGAAACAATGGGGCTGCGCTAGGAGCTGAACGCTGCTTTTTTGCAGGTGTTAGGTTTTTTTCAGCCAGCTCAGCCCCATTGTTTCCTATGGGGATATCGTGCACGAGCACGTTTTTCCAGCTTACCGCTACCGTAAGCAACGTTGGTATTGAGGGTTGAAGTGGAGCTAAATTAGGCTCAATGCACCCTTTTTTGAGCCTAACGCAGCCCCTTAGACAACTCTAAATACCAGCATTGTTGGAAGGGTGCGTTGGGGAAAGCTGCATTAGCTACGTGGGTCTTTACCGACAAAACTCTAAATCTAGCCGTTGGTCTGCTGATGTGGTGTCTAAATCCAGACTTTTATCTCTTTCCAGGAAAATAAATTATTTTTCAATTTTTCTGGTTCTAAACAAGGACTGAAACCTACTGTTGTTTATTTGGCTTCTTGGTTGTAACTTTTGATCCATAAAGCTTACTTGGCGAAGGGACAGCCTCCACCTAAGCAGATTTCTGCTCATTCTACTAGATCAGTTGTCACTTCTTGGGCTTTTAAGAATAAGGATTCAGCTACTTGGTCTTCTTTGCATACTTTTACTAAATTCTATCATTTTGGGGGCGGAGCCTATTCTCACTGCAGCAAGACATGTTTTTGTGAAGCTCCTCAAGTTCCGATCAGCCAATAGAATGCGAGTTCAATACGATTGGCTGATTGGATCAGCCAATCGGATTGAACTTCAATCTGATTGGCTAATTGCATCAGCCAATCAGATTTTTTCTACCTTAATTCCGATTGGCTGATAGAATTCTATCAGCCAATTGGAATTGAAGGGATGCCATCTTGGATGACGTCCCTTAAAGGAACCTTCATTCGTCGGGAAGTCGTCGGTTGAAGAGGATGGCTCTGCGTCGGCTCCGTTGAAGATGGCTCCGCTCCGCTCCGGATGGATGAAGATTGAAGACGCCGCCTGGATGAACACTTCTACCGGATGGAGGACCTCTTCTTTGCCGCTTGGATGAAGACTTCTACCGGATCAAGGACCTCCTCTGCGCACCTTGGATGAAGAATTCAACTCGGCTGAGTGAAGACGACTCAAGGTAGGGAGAACTTCAGGGGGTTAGCAATAGGTTTTTTTAAGGGGGGTTTGGGTGGGTTAGAGTAGGGGTATGTGGGTGGTGGGTTGTAATGTTGGGGGGTACTGTATTTTTATTTTCAGGTAAAAGAGCTGATTACTTTGGGGCAATGCCCCGCAAAAAGCCCTTTTAAGCGCTGGTAAAAGAGCTGATTACTTTAGTAGTTTAGAATAGGGTAGGGAATTTTTTATTTTGGGGGGGCTTTTTTATTTTATTAGGGGGCTTAGATTAGGTGTAATTAGTTTAAGCTTCTTGTAATTCTTTTTTATTTTTTGTAATTTAGTGTTTGTTTTTTTTGTATTATAGAATAGTTTATTTTATTGTATTTTATTTTAGGTAATTGCAGGTAATTTATTTAATTAATTTATTGATAGTGTAGTGTTAGGTGTATTTGTAACTTAGGTTAGGATTTATTTTACAGGTAATTTTGTACTTATTTTAAATAGGTAGCTATTAAATAGTTATTAACTATTTAATAGCTAGTGTACCTAGTTAAAATAAATACAAAGTTGCCTGTAAAATAAATATAAATCCTAAAATAGCTACAATGTAATTATTAGTTATATTGTAGCTATATTAGGGTTTATTTTATAGGTAAGTATTTAGTTTTAAAAAGGATTAATTTAGTTAATTTTAGGAATATTATTTTGTTTCATTTAAATGATATTTAAGTTAGGGGGGTGTTAGGGTTAGGCTTAGGTTTAGGGGTTAATAAATTTATTATAGTAGCGGCGATGTTGCGGGCGGGAGATTAGGGGTTAAAAATTGTAGGTAGGTGGCGGCGATGTTAGGGAGGGCAGATTAGGGGTTAATACTATTTATTATAGTGTTTGCGAGGCGGAAGTGCGGCGGTTTAGGGGTTAATACATTTATTATAGTGGCGGCGATGTCCGGTCGGCAGATTAGGGGTTAATAATTGTAGTTAGGTAGCGGCGACATTGGGGGGGGCAGATTAGGGGTTAATAAATATAATATAGGTGTCCGCGATGTTAGGGGCAGCAGATTAAGGGTTTATAGGTATAATGTAGGTGGTGGCGGTGTCCGGTCGGCAGATTAGGGGTTAAAAAATGTTATTATAGTGTTTGCGATGTGGGGGGGGCCTCGGTTTAGGGGTACATAGGTAGTTTATGGGTGTTAGTGTACTTTGTAGCACAGTAGTTAAGAGCTTTATATTCACGCGTTAGCCCATAAAGCTCTTAACTACTGACTTTTTTTGGCGGTAGGAGTCTTGTCGGTAGAGGGTCTACCGCTAACTTCTCCCAAGACTTCAAATACCGGCATTAGGCAGATCCCATTGAAAAGATAGGATACGCAATTGGCGTAAGGGGATTTGTGGTAGCCTGGAGTCGCGGTGAGGAAGTGAGCGTTATACCCTATCTTCCAAAGGAATAGTAATACGCTTAGCCAAGGTAGAAATGACCCATCCACTTTAGGAACAGTTTCCCATCGTTCAATATTAGAAGCAGGTAGAGGATACATTTTCTGAAACCTTGCAGAATGATTAAAGGGACTACCTGGCTTAGACCATTCCCTAGAGACTATCACAGAAACAGTGTCAGGGAAAACCTCAGAGGACTTAACCATGGGTTTGTAAATTACATCTTAAAGTAAGCAAAATCTCCTTAAAAAGAGAACTAATATGATCAACTTTAAACAAAAAAGAGGAATACTCTGATTCATGATCAGAGGTATGCTCCTGATCATCAGAGAAAACCTCTCCTTCTGAGGAATCTGGCAGATGCAATAACCTCTTCAGGCTTAGAGCTAGTAGAAGGCAAATTATGAACTGACCTTTTATGCTTACTTTAAGGCAGCAAATCTGCCAATATTTCAGTTATTGGTGAATGGATGAAGTCCTTACCTTTCAGGAGCAAAATCTGTAGACGTCCCTTGTAAGGAACAAATAGAAGGAGCAGTAATACACTTAGCTGCATTAGACTGGTCTGAATGCATTAAAACATTTAAGCACATGTTACATAAATAAGTTTGAGGTAAACAAAATTAACACGGGTAGGAAAGTATTCGGGAGGCCCAGCTTCTATGGCGAATCAGAAGGCTCCATTATTTCAAAAAAATACAAAGTAGAAAAAAAAGCATAAATAGTTAAACCCCCAAAAAGAGCTCTTGAGAAAATGGAAAACTTAACCCCTCCAATAGAAGCTGTTTAAAAACTTACTAGGCCAGAGTTTGCTAAACCTAAAAACAGGATCAGCAGACTCCACACCAGACGGCTAGTTAGGGATCACGTGCAAAAAACAACTACTTAAATGGATGAAGCACGACAAAACCCGACCTGCACGACCCCAATACAGAGCACTCTCCTTTTTTCCCCCCACACATCTGCTTTGGGTTTGCGCATGTAGGGAAAGTGCATGTAACACTCAACTACCGGGAAACCAGTAGTAACCCAAACAAGTGCTGAAACATAACAGCAGAGGATATGGAACAGGAGTATACTGAAGACCCAGCAGGAGGAGGCAAAAGTCAAGTCCCTGATACATCCATGGAAGGCTAAATTCCCATGAGGTGAAAAAAAGAGCCACTACCTTTCTCCATACACAACCCTCTAACACTGCACTCTGATGGGAAATAGGCCTCAACTCATTCTGAGAAACCCCTCACTGAAGAATAACATGCACATCTTCATTCTTCACCTTCCTCCAGCGGATACAAAGACAAGACTCGTTTTCAATAAGATGGGAGGGGTTTTATAGAGCTCTTGGGGTTTGGGAATCTTTCTCAAAAAGCACAAAAGTTGACCTCACAGACTTTGACTAGTGGTTAAAAGGTACAGGGGGCACAATGTGAAGAGCTCTTTAAATATTGCTATTTGTAATTATTTAGCAACCAGAAAGACAGTTTATAAATGTGCACCAGTCAGCTAACACGTAAGTCAAACAAGTATACTCATCAAGCTCAATCTTTATGTGGCAATAGGCTCAGCTGTTTCAAGCTACTTTGTTGCAGTAAGTGTAAGGTCTACACCAGCTTAGTGCAACACAAACTGCTCTATTTTGGGGTCCTCTTCAGCTGTTCAGTGCAGCTAGGCACAGCTCCCAGTCAAATTGGTCACTGAAGGAGTAGAATACTGGTATCACAGGCTTATGAACTGGTGTAAAGTAAATTCCCAGGAAAACTGCAAAATCCAGCCATTGCTCAAAAAAAAAAATCTGTCTTTATTCACAAATCATTAAAAGCAGCAAACATCATTTAAAACAGGGGAGGTATTGGCGGAAAAAAGTCTAATGTGTTTCAGCTGATCACAGCCGTACTCATGGGGTTCATTTATAAAATGCCGGGCGGACATGATTCGCTGTACATTTTTGGCCAATCAGCCGCTAGCATGGGGTGTCATCATCCCGATTGTATCTGATTGGGATGATTGCAGTCTGCCACCTTTTAGGTGGCGGAGAAGTTAAGGAGCAGCAGTCTTCTGCTTATTAAATCAACCCCATAGACTCATAGACTTAGGGTATCTTTGCCTCCTCTTAGTGGCTAGCAAGAGTAATTGCCAGGAGTAATGGATTGTGGACTCTCACCACCTGTATGAAAGAAATTGTGTGCTCTAATCAAGGTTTAATCAGGTTTAATTTTGACTTCAGTATTCCTTTAAGTATTACATTTTGGTTGCACCATGTGTGCTTTTGGCAGTTGATTTATTTCTGTATAACCTGAAAGATAATTAGTAATACAGTATTCCCAGCAATATTTTTTGTTCATTTTAATTAAGCAATGCTTCGGAGAAATCTGTAATGCTAATTTTTTATAGCTATCATAATAGAAAAACAGCAACATTCACTCAACTACAGCCTGTTTTGATAATGCAATTTGCCATACAAATAGTGGCAAAAAAAAGGATAATCGTTACAATATGATTTGTATTGTACCCAGAGTGCTGATCTCAATCCTACTGAGAATCCGTGGCATTATTTGAAAATTGCAGTCCACAAGCACAATGCAAACAACCTGAACCCCCTGAAGCAAATCTGTCAAGAAGAACAGAAACAGATTTTGATGGCAGAAATGAACCATAGGCCCAAAAAGTCTGCCCATATTTCCTATAAACTATAAACTGAATTGTTTGAAGGATAGCCTTATGCTTAGCCAACAGTGATCAAAAATCACCCAGCGTGCAAAGTTGGTAGACTCTAAGGGTGGCTTGATTATGTGAATATGGATGTTTTTGCGTATTCTCAGGATAATTATGATATCATTTTATAACTTTGTGGTTTTAGCCCCAATGATCAAAGTGTCATCAAATTGGAGATAAATTGAAAAGAGATCTGTTGCAAGATCGAGATTGGCGGTGAAATTTTCAAAAGGGCTGAAATAAGTGTCTGAAGGCATTTTCGCCCGAAGAATTTTACTAGACGTTTTCTGTGGGTGGTGATGCTTTTCTTATACTTGCGATATTTTCAAAGCAGCATCACTACCTGCATTGAAGGTGTAATGTAAATGATTGCTTTACACAGTATTGCTTGTAAATATATTGTGCCAATCAAAACTCTGCCTGTTTTGTTACAATAACATAGTAAAACTAGGACATCAATAATACACCTGGGGGATTGTGGTGTATTAAACATATGTATGTATACAATGCTTTAGTTATATGCATTTTATTGTATAATGATACAATATCTAATTTAATTATTGTTGTTTTTTTAGAAATCAAGTTTTTTGCTTTTACCCTGGGTAGCGCTTGATAATTGGTGGCTACATTAAGCAACCAATTAGCAATCGTTACCCAGGTGCTGAACAAAAAATGGGCCAGCTCTTAAGCGTACATTTTTTTCTTTATAAATAAAGATACCAAGAGAACGAAGAAAAAGTTATAATAGGAGTAAATTAGAAAGTTGCTTAAAATTGCATGCTCTATCTAAATCATGAAAGAACAAAATTGGGTTTCGTATCCCTTTAAGCAATGTAAAATTCCTGCAATGAATACTGCATTAGAGGTGTCCTCTCTGGTAGCATTGTCCTTACACACCTTGATAAATGTGAGCAATTGAATTCAAACATATCAGAAAAAAGATAAAGGATCCAAAAAATATGTAGATTGTTCTTATAACTTAATCTTAACTCTCTTTAGTTATTTATGAGAAAGCAGAATTTAGTAGACCTCTAGCAGTCACAGTCTATGCTCCAAATTAAATAGCAAAAACATCTCCAGTTGTTTTATTAGCTTATTAGTAAAGGAGATACTTTATTTAAAGGGACAGTCTACACCAGAATTGTTATTGTTTAAAAAGATAGATAATCCCTTTATTACCCATTCCCTAGTTTTGCATAACGAACACAGTTATATAAATACACTTTTTACCTCTGTGATTACCTTGTATCTAAGTCTTTGCAAACTGCCCCCTTATTTCAGTTCTTTTGACAGACATCCATTTTAGCTAATCAGAGCTGGCTCACTGGAACTCCACGTGTGAGCACAGTGTTATCTATATGAAACACATGAACTAACACCCTCTAGTGGTGACAAACTGTCAAAATGCCCTGAGAGAAAAAGCGGCCTTCAAGGGCTTAGGAATTTGCATATGAACTACCTAGGTTTAGCTTTCAACTAAGAATACTAAGAGAGCAAAGCAAAATTGGTGATAAAAGTAAATTGGAAAATTGTTTAAAATTACATTCTCTATCTGAATCATAAAAGTTTATTTTGGACTAGACTGTCCCTTTAAAGTATTGCAACGATAGTAGATGTTGCCCCCTCTGAGAAAAAAAGTGTCTTATTATTATTTATATTACCAAGATGAAAATAAAAGTGGCATTTTTTATGCTGTCCACCTTAACACCAGAAATTACCTTTATTTTTTAAACATGTTATTTTTATCTGACACTGACTGAGGAAGGCTCTATGCAAGACCTAAAGAACATTAGCATAATTGTAAACTGCGGACATATATTGGCCTACTTCAGTCTTTCTTATTTAGGGTTTTAGGGCATGTCAGGTACCATAGCCCTTAGCTGTTTTTTCCTGGCCCAGACAGGGCAATATTAGCTATATATTTTTTTGATATGATATTTTATTATTTTGTTACAGGAGCTTTCTGTGATCCCCTGATGAATACAAATTAAATTGTGGTCCCACATGAATGTAAATGTTTCCTAAACTTGAAAATAAATTCATTCTGTTATATTAAAAAAAAACACAGATGTGCAGATGGTTAGTGATTCCCTGCACATAGGCAGAGGTTTGTATGTATATAAGAGAACGGCATAGACAGATCAGATAAAGGAATGAAAACAAATAAAACGGAGCTGTGTAGTAAAATAAAGAGACATAAACCACTAAATAAATGTAAGAAATAATGATTCAAAGCTAAGATTAGCTGGCAATTTTTTTTTTCAAACTGTTTAAATACTGTTGGCGGTACCACCATGTTGATACCTAAGATTCTCTCATCTAATCTGCTGAGGACAGTAAGGGACATGCATGAAATAGTGTGCAAGCAATGACTATGTGGAATATAGCAATGCTAATTGGTCTATAAACCCTTTGAGATATTTAATTCCTTAGCTTATTTATAACTGTTACTAAATGCCCCAGTAGGTGGATATGTACTAATTACTACACAAACATCACATTGTATACTCTCTGTGCTTAATGTCCCTTTAACTGTAGTATGAACATTTAAAAAAAGAATAAAATGTAAATATTATTTAAAAGCATTATTTAGACTGTATTAATAAATATTATATTGCTCTATTCTAAAATGTAATGAGTATGCATATATACTATATTAACTATTTCATTACCTTCACTAATTTTATGCAATTTCATATGCAATATCTAATGTATTTAAAATGTTTCTTGTGCACCATAACATACTGGGTGCCAATTCTGTTTCCATCATCCATGTGAGATGTGATAAAATGCAATCTGGTCATGCCACACTATTTAGCCAGGATGAGGATCTAGAATCCCCCCCCCCCCCCCCCTGCAACACACTCTACCCAGTGTCCCTTATATCTTACCTTTTTGCACAGATATTATTTTCTTCAATGTTCCTCCAGGAAAAGTGCTAATATAACAGATATAAGTTCCAATGTCCTCTTCTGAGGTATCAACCAATATTATAGATTTGTCCTGAGATGAGGAGTATTTGTCTGTTAATATCACTCTTTTCTTGTACTTTTCTGGAATGTGCGTCCCATAGTGCGTATCATGCAAACACAATTTTTCCTCAGAAGATCCTGATTTCTTAAACCATGATGTCTGCGTTATATTATCGTTACCAGAATAAACACAGTCCAAAAATATATTTTTTTTAAGAAGAACTATGGCATCCACTGTTCTTTCAGAAGCAGCAACTAAAACAAACAACAAAAAAAGACTTAAAAGCATATTTTCTCATCACGCTGCCAATAGAGTGATAAACAATAATCTGTAGCAAATATCTATTTGATGTAATAGAACCCAATAAAGTCTATACAAGTTTTGTTGTTGCTACCCGTTAAGAGTAAAAGATTTTCTCACGTATGTCTTTTTAAAAAAAAAAAGATACAAATCAAATAATTAACATTAACAAATAAATAAAGAATAATTTTATAATAGAGCTTAATGAAAGGCTTACTTTTAATTACATGTAAAAAAAGAAAACAAGTCAAGGAAAGCATCGTTTTATGCTGGTTAATATGTTTGATTAGAAAATGAAAGCAGAGTAAAAAGTGTTTTGCAGTTTTAAGATGACTTAACTTCCTTTACCGGTTTAATATTAACACAGTTTTGTCATATATGTATGTATTATCAGATTTACCACCTACTCACCTCACATTTAATGGCATAGCCTTTAAGCTTTATCTTTATAAAGAAAACACCCCAAAAAATAAAGAAAGACTAACACTAAACCCATAAAGGTACTCACCGATGATGATAATGGTGGCAGCTGTCCATCGTCTTCATCCAGGCGGCAGTGGTCCACATCTTACAAGCTTCAACACAGAGGTCTTCTTCATATGGTCTCCAGCCGCAGACTGAATAGTGAATGTGAGGTACCCCTTTTATATGGCGGTACCCTTGAATTCCTATTGGCTGATTTGAATCTTCAAATTCAAATCAGCTAATAGAATGAAAGGAAATTTTGAAGAGGACCTCCAAGTTGAAGCTCGAAAGATGTAAACCACAGCTGCTGCTACCGCCGCCTGGATCAAGATGGACCGCTGCCTGGATGAAGAAGATGGACGGCTGCCGCCATCAATCTTCAGCGAGTACCTTTATGGGGTTAGTGTTAGTTTTTTGTTTTTTAAAAAAATATATATACAGTATATAAAGGGCAGCAAAAGAGTTGAATGGCCTTTTAAGGGCAATGCCCATCCAAATGCCATTTTCAGGGCACTTTGTAGTTTAGGTTTTTATTATTTTGGGGTGTGGGGGGTGTAATGTTAGAGGTATTAGTGTTTTTTTTTTTTTAACAAAAGAGCTTGATCGCTTTAGGGCAAATGCCCTTTTAAGGGCTATTGGTAGTTTAGTCTTAGAATAGGGCTTTTTTTTATTTTGGGGTGCGTTTTTTTTTGTTTGTTTTTTGGTAATTACTTTTTTATTTTCTTTAATGTTAGACTTTTATTTAAATGTTAGTTTCTCCAACATAGGTGTGTCCGGTCCACGGCGTCATCCTTACTTGTGGGATATTCTCTTCCCCAACAGGAAATGGCAAAGAGCCCAGCAAAGCTGGTCACATGATCCCTCCTAGGCTCCGCCTTCCCCAGTCATTCTCTTTGCCGTTGTACAGGCAACATCTCCACGGAGATGGCTTAGAGTTTTTTGGTGTTTAAATGTAGTTTTTATTCTTCAATCAAGAGTTTGTTATTTTAAAATAGTGCTGGTATGTACTATTTACTCTGAAACAGGAAAGAGATGAAGATTTCTGTTTGTAAGAGGAAAATGATTTTAGCAACCGTTACTAAAATCGATGGCTGTTTCCACACAGGACTGTTGAGAGGAATTAACTTCAGTTGGGGGAAACAGTGAGCAGACTTTTGCTGCTTGAGGTATGACACATTTCTAACAAGACTCGGTAATGCTGGAAGCTGTCATTTTCCCTATGGGAACCGGTAAGCCATTTTCTTTGTTTAAGTAAAAGAATAAAGGGCTTCATTAGGGCTTAAAAAACTGGTAGACATTTTTCTGGGCTAAAACGATTACTTTACTAAGTATATTTGGCAGATTATTACTTTTAATAGTTGTTAAATCTTGGGGATTGTTTTAATAAAAACGGCAGGCACTGTATTGGACACCTTTTTCACTGGGGGCCTTTTCTAGTCATAGACAGAGCCTCATTTTCGCGCCTCTAATGCGCAGTTGTTTTTGGAAAGCATGGCATGCAGATGCATGTGTGAGGAGCTAAGAACCACTGAAAAAGCTTATAGAAGGCATCATTTGGTATCGTATTCCCCTCTGGGCTTGGTTGGGTCTCAGCAAAGCAGATACCTGGGACTGTATAGGGGTTAAATGTAAAAACGGCTCCGGTTCCGGTTAAGGGTTAAAGCTTTCAAATTTGGTGTGCAATACTTTTAAGGCTTTAAGTTACTGTGGTGAAATTTTGGTGAAATTTGAACAATTCCTTCATACTTTTTCACATATTCAGTAATAAAGTGTGTTCAGTTTAAAATTTAAAGTGACAGTAACGGTTTTATTGTAAAACGTTTTTTGTGCTTTGTTAACAAGTTTAAGCCTGTTTAACATGTCTGAACCATCAGATAACGATGTTCTATATGTATGAAAGCCAATGTGTCTCCCCATTTAAATATATGTGATATATTTGTGTCATAATGTCCAAACAAAGTAGGGATAATAATGCCATAGATATGATATTGCCCAAGATGATTCCTCTAATGAGGGGAGTAAGCATGGTACTGCATCATCCCCTTCTGTGTCTACACCAGTTTTGCCCACACAAGAGGCCCCTAGTACATCTAGTGCGCCAATACTTATTACCATACAACAATTAATGGCTATAATGGATAATTCTATTGCATGCATTTTTTTCCAAAATGCCTACTTATCAGAGAAAGCGTGATTGCTCTGTTTTAAACACTGAGGAGCAAGAGGACGCTGATGATATCTTTTCTGACATACCCTCACACCTATCTGAAGGGGCCAGGAGGGAGGTTTTGTCTGAGGGAGAAATTTCAGATTCAGGGAAAATTTCTCAACAAGCAGAACCTGATATTGTAACTTTTAAATTTAAATTTCAACATCTCCACGCACTACTTAAGGAGGTATTATCTACTCTGGATGATTGTGACAATTTGGTCATTCCAGAGAAATTAGGTAAGATGGACAAGTTCCTAGAGGTTCCGGTGCCCCCCGATGTTTTTCCTATACCCAAGCGGGTGGCGGACATAGTAAATAAGGAGTGGGAAAGGCCCGGCATACCCTTTGTCCTCCCCCTATATTTAAGAAATTAGTTTCCTATAGTCGACCCCAGAAAGGACTTATAGCATACAGTCCCCAAGGTCGAGGGGGCGGTTTCTACTCTAAACAAACGCACTTCTATTCCTATAGAAGATAGTTGTGCTTTCAAGATCCTATGGATTAAAGGTTAGAGGGTTTGCTTAAAAAGATGTTTGTTCAGCAAGGTTACCTTCTACAACCAATTTCATGCATTGTTCCTGTCACTACAGCTGCGTGTTTCTGGTTCGAAGAACTAGAAAAGTCGCTTAATAAAGAATCTTCGTACGAGGAGGTTTTGGACAGAGTTCAAGCTCTTAAATTGGCTAACTCTTTTTTATTTTAGATGCCGCTTTGCAATTAGCTAGATTAGCGGCGAATAATTCAGGGTTTGCTATCGTGGCGCGCAGAGCGCTTTTGCTTAACATCCCTTTCAAGGGTAAAACACTGTTTGGCCCTGACTTGAAAGAGATTATTTCAGACATCACTGGGGGAAAGGGCCACGCCCTCCCACAGGATAGGTCTTTTAAGGCTAAAAATAAGCCAAATTTTCATCCCTTTCGCAGAAACGGACCAGCCTCAAATTCTACACCCTCTAAGCAAGAGGGTAATACTTCTCAAACCAAGCCAGCCTGGAGGCCGATGCAAGGCTGGAAAAAGGGTAAGCAGGCCAAGTCACCTGCCACTGTTACCAAAACAGCATGAAGTGTTGGCCCCCGATCTGGGAAGGATCTGGTGGGGGGCAGACTTTCTCTCTTTGCTCAGGTTGGGGCAAGAGATGTTCAGGATCCTTGGGCGCTAGAAATAGTTTCTCAAGGTTATCTCCTGGAATTCAGGGAACTACTCCCAAGGGGAAGGTTCCACGGGTCTCAATTATCTTCGAACAGGCATTCTTACACTGTGTAGAAGACCTGTTAAGCATGGGAGTGATTCATCCTGTTCCATTAGGAGAACAAGGGATGGGTTTTTACTCCAACCTGTTCATAATTCCCAAATAAGAGGGAACATTCAGACCTATTTTAGATCTCAAGATTCTAAACAAGTTTCTAAGGGTTTCATCATTCAAAATGGAAACCATTCGAACGATCCTTTCTACCATCCAGGAAGGTCAATTCATGACCACGGTGGACTTAAAGGATGCGTACCTACGTATTCCTATCCACAAGGAACATTTTCGGTTCCTAAGGTTCGCCTTTCTGGACAAGCATTACCTGTGGCACTTCCATTCGGATTAGCCACTGCTCCAAGGATTTTCACAAGGGTACTAGGGTCCCTTCTAGCGGTGCTAAGACCAAGGGGCATTGCAGTAGTACCTTACTTGGACGACATCCTGATTCAGGTGTCGTCTCTGTCAAAAGCAAGGGCTCATACGGACATTGTCCTAGCCTTTCTCAGATCTCACAGGTGGAAAGTGAACATAGAAAAAAGTTCTCTGTCCCCGTCAACAAGAGTTCCCTTCTTGGGAACAATAATAGTTTCCTTAGAAATGAAGGTTTTTCTGACAGAGGCCAGAAAATCAAAACTTCTAAGCTCTTGTCAGGTACTTCATTCTGTTCTTATTCCTTCCATAGCGCAGTCCATGGAAGTAATAGGGTTGATGGTTGCGGCAATGGACATAGTTCCTTTTGCACGAATTCATCTAAGACCATTGCACCTGGGCATGCTCAGACAGTGGAATGGGGATTATACAGTCTTGTCTCCGACGATACAAGTAGATCAAATAACCAGAGATTCACTCCGTTGGTGGCTGACCCTGGACAACCTGTCACAGGGAATGAGCTTCCGCAGACCAGAATAGGTCATTGTCACGACCGACGCCAGTCTGGTGGGCTGGGGCGCGGTCTGGGAACCCCTAAAAACTCAGGGTCTATGGTTTCGGGAAGACTCTCTTCTCCCGATAAACATAATGGAACTGAGAGCGATATTCAATGCTCTCAAGGCTTGGCCTAGACTAGCAAAGGCCAAATTCATAAGGTTTCAATCAGTCATCATGACGACTGTTACATATATCAACCATCAGGGGGTAAATAGGAGTTCCCTGGCGATGGAGGAGCATCCGGGGGAGTGGGAACTCCATCTGGAAATCTTTGCCCAAATAACTCAATTATGGGGCATTCCAGACTTGGTTCTGATGGCCTCTCGTCAGAACTTCATGGTCCCTTGTTACGGGTCCAAATCCAGGGATCCCAAGGCGACTCTATTGGATACAATAGTAGCACCTTGGATCTTCAACCTAGCTTATGTATTCCCACCGTTTCCTCTCATTCCCAGGCTGGTAGCCAGGATCAATCTGGAGAGGGCTTCGGTGACCTTGATAGTTCCTGTGTGGCCACGCAGGACTTGGTATGCAGACCTGGTGAATGTGTCATCGGCTCCACCATGGAAGCTACCTTTGAGACAGGACCTTCTTATTCAGGGTCCATTTGAACATCCGAATCTGGTTTTCCTCCATCTGACTGCTTGGAGTTTGAACGCTTGATTTTATCAAAGCGTGGGTTTTCAGATTCTGTAGTAGATACTCTTATTCAGGCTAGAAAGCCTGTAACTAGAAAAATTTACCATAATATATGGAAAAAATATATCTGTTGGTGTGAATCTAAAGGATTCCCATGGAACAAGATAAAAATTCCTAAGTTTCTTTCCTTTCTACAAGAAGGTTTGGAGAAAGGATTTTCTGCGAGTTCTCTGAAGGGACAGATCTCTGCTTATCTGTTTTACTTCACAAAAGGCTGGCAGCTGTGCCAGACGTTTAAGCGTTTGTTCAGGCTCTGGTTAGAATCAAGCCTGTTTACAGACCTTTGACTTTTCCCTGGAGTCTTAATCTAGTTCTTTCAGTTCTTCAAGGGGTTCCGTTTGAACCCTTACATTCCATAGATATTAAGTTATTATCTTGGAAAGTTTTGTTTTAGGTTGCAATTTCTTCTGCTAGAAGAGTTTCTGAGTTATCTGCTCTGCAGTGTTCTCCGCCCTATCTGGTCCATGCAGATAAGGTGGTTTTTACGTACTGAGCCTGGTTTTCTTCCGAAGGTTGTTTCCAACAAAAATATTAACCAGGAGATAGTTGTACCTTCTTTGTGTCCGAATCCAGTTTCATAGAAGGAACGTTTGTTACACAATTTGGACGTTGTCCGTGCTCTAAAATTCTATTTAGATGCTACAAAGGATTTCAGACAAACATCTTCCTTGTTTGTTGTTTATTCTGGTAAAAGGAGAGGTCAAAAAGCAACTTCTACCTCTCTATCTTTTTGGCTTAAAAGCATCATCAGATTGGCTTATGAGACTGCCGGACGGCAGCCTCCTGAAAGAATCACAGCTCATTCCACTAGGGCCGTGGCTTCCACATGGGCCTTTAAGAACGAGGCTTCTGTTGATCAGATATGTAAGGCAGCGACTTGGTCTTCACTGCACACTTTTACCAAATTTTACAAATTTGATACTTTTGCTTCTTCTGAGGCTATTTTTGGGAGAAAGGTTTTGCAAACCGTGGTGCCTTACATCTAGGTGACCTGATTTGCTCCCTCCCATCATCCGTGTCCTAAAGCTTTGGTATTGGTTCCCACAAGTAAGGATGACGCCGTGGACCGGACACACCTATGTTGGAGAAAACAGAATTTATGTTTACCTGATAAATTACTTTCTCCAACGGTGTGTCCGGTCCACGGCCCGCCCTGGTTTTTTAATCAGGTCTGATGATTTATTTTCTTTAACTACAGTCACCACGGTATCATATGATTTCTCCTATGCAAATATTCCTCCTTTATGTCGGTCGAATGACTGGGGAAGGCGGAGCCTAGGAGGGATCATGTGACCAGCTTTGCTGGGCTCTTTGCCATTTCCTGTTGGGGAAGAGAATATCCCACAAGTAAGGATGACGCCGTGGACCGGACACACCGTTGGAGAAAGTAATTTATCAGGTAAACATAAATTCTGGTTTTTTTTGTAACAGAATTTTTTTATATATTTTGCAATGTGGGGGTATGGCACTTTAGGGGTTAATAGTAATTTTAGGTAGTTTGAGATGTGTGGGGTGGCGCTTTAGGGGTTAATAGTGTGTTTAGTGTAACTGTTTCATCTGGACAAACTCTTTACGTGACCTGTAAAGTTGCTTAAAAAGTTTGAGTGGTAAATGTGATTGTGCCTTTTGGGGGCCCTTAAAAGGGCCCTTTGTAGGGCATTGCCCTGAGTTAAACAGCTCTTTTGCTCCAAAAATATACAAACACCCCCTAACACTATACAAACCCCCACCCCCCAAACTACCAAGGGCCCTTTAAAGGGTCTTTTGGGGGGCCCTTAAAAGGACCTTTTGAAGGGCATTGCCCTAAGTTAAACAGCAGTTTTGCTATAAAAAACAACCCCTAAAAATATACATTACACAAAATAAAAATGAAATCATCTAAAATAAAAAAACATAATTTATGTAAGAACTTACCTGATAAATTCATTTCTTTCATATTAACAAGAGTCCATGAGCTAGTGACGTATGGGATATACATTCCTACCAGGAGGGGCAAAGTTTCCCAAACCTCAAAATGCCTATAAATACACCCCTCACCACACCCACAATTCAGTTTAACGAATAGCCAAGAAGTGGGGTGATAAAAAAGTGCGAAAGCATATAAAATAAGGAATTGGAATAATTGTGCTTTATACAAAAATCATAACCACCCCAAAAAAAGGGCGGGCCTCATGGACTCTTGCTAATATGAAAGAAATGAATTTATCAGGTAAGTTCTTACATAAATTATGTTTTCTTTCATGTAATTAGCAAGAGTCCATGAGCTAGTGACGTATGGGATAATGATTACCCAATATGTGGATCTTTCCACGCAAGAGTCACTAGAGAGGGAGGGATAAAATAAAGATAGCCAATTCCTGCTGAAAATAATCCACACCCAAAATAAAGTTTAATGAAAAACATAAGCAGAAGATTCAAACTGAAACTGCTGCCTGAAGTACTTTTCTACCAAAAACTGCTTCAGAAGAAGAAAATACATCAAAATGATAGAATTTAGTAAAAGTATGCAAAGAGGACCAAGTTGCTGCTTTGCAAATCTGATCAATCGAAGCTTCATTCCTAAACGCCCAGGAAGTAGAAACTGACCTAGTAGAATGAGCTGTAATCCTTTGAGGCGGAGTCTTACCCGACTCAACATAGGCAAGATGAATTAAAGATTTCAACCAAGATGCCAAAGAAATGGCAGAAGCTTTCTGGCCTTTCCTAGAACCAGAAAAGATAACAAATAAACTAGAAGTCTTTCGGAAAGACTTAGTAGCTTCAACATAATATTTCAAAGCTCTAACAACATCCAAAGAATGCAATGATTTCTCCTTAGAATTCTTAGGATTAGGACATAATGAAGGAACCACAATTTCTCTACTAATGTTGTTAGAATTCACAACTTTAGGTAAAAATTCAATGAATATCAGGAAGATTAGACAATAGATTTGTCCTTTCAAAGAACTTGCGGATAAACCTTTACCATCCTGAAGAAACTGTAAAATTCTCGGAATTCTAAAAGAATGCCAAGAAAAATGATGAGAAAGACACCAAGAAATATAAGTCTTCCAGACTCTATAATATATCTCTCTGGATACAGATTTACGAGCCTGTAACATAGTATTAATCACAGAGTCCGAGAAACCTCTTTGACCAAGAATCAAGCGTTCAATCTCCATACCTTTAAATTTAAGGATTTGAGATCCTGATGGAAAAAAGGACCTTGCGACAGAAGGTCTGGTCGTAGCGGAAGAGTCCACTGATGGCAAGAGGCCATCCGGACAAGATCCGCATACCAAAACCTGTGAGGCCATGCCGGAGCTACCAGCAGAACAAACGAGCATTCCTTCAGAATCTTGGAGATTACTCTTGGAAGAAGAACTAGAGGCGGAAAGACATAAGCAGGATGATACTTCCAAGGAAGTGATAATGCATCCACTGCTTCCGCCTGAGGATCCCGGGATCTGGACAGATACCTGGGAAGTTTCTTGTTTAGATGAGACGCCATCAGATCTATTTCTGGAAGCTCCCACATTTGAACAATCTGAAGAAATACCTCTGGGTGAAGAGACCATTCGCCCGGATGCAAGGTTTGGCGACTGAGATAATCCGCTTCCCAATTGTCTATACCTGGGATATGAACCGCAGATATTAGACAGGAGCTGGATTCCGCCCAAACCAGAATTCGAGATACTTCTTTCATAGCCAGAGGACTGTGAGTCCCTCCTTGATGATTGATGTATGCCACAGTAGTGACATTGTCTGTCTGAAAACAAATGAACGATTCTCTCTTCAGAAGAGGCCAAGACTGAAGAGCTCTGAAAATTGCACGGAGTTCCAAAATAATGATCGGTAATCTCACCTCCTGAGATTCCCAAACTCCTTGTGCCGTCAGAGATCCCCACACAGCTCCCCAACCTGTGAGACTAGCATCTGTTGAAATTACAGTCCAGGTCGGAAGCACAAAAGAAGCCCCCTGAATTAAACGATGGTGATCTGTCCACCACGTTAGAGAGTGTCGTACAATCGGTTTTAAAGATATTAATTGAGATATCTTTGTGTAATCCTTGCACCATTGATTCAGCATACAGAGCTGAAGAGGTCGCATGTGAAAACGAGCAAAGGGGATCGCGTCCGATGCAGCAGTCATAAGACCTAGAATTTCCATGCATAAGGCTACCGAAGGGAATGATTGTGACTGAAGGTTTCGACAAGCTGAAATCAATTTTAGACATCTCTTGTCTGTTAAAGACAGAGTCATGGACACTGAATCTATCTGGAAACCCAGAAAGGTTACCCTTGTCTGAGGAATCAATGAACTTTTTGGTGAATTGATCCTCCAACCATGATCTTGAAGAAACAACACAAGTCGATTCGTATGAGATTCTGCTAAATGTAAAGACTGAGCAAGTACCAAGATATCGTCCAAATAAGGAAATACCACAATACCCTGTTCTCTGATTACAGACAGAAGGGCACCGAGAACCTTTGTAAAAATTCTTGGAGCTGTAGCTAGGCCAAACGGCAGAGCCACAAACTGGTAATGCTTGTCCAGAAAAGAGAATCTCAGGAACTGATAATGATCTGGATGAATCGGAATATGCAGATATGCATCCTGTAAATCTATTGTGGACATATAATGCCCATGCTGAACAAAAGGCAAGATAGTCCTTACAGTTACCATTTTGAACGTTGGTATCCTTACATAACGATTCAATATTTTTAGATCCAGAACTGGTCTGAAGGAATTCTCCTTCTTTGGTACAATGAAGAGATTTGAATAAAACCCCATCCCCTGTTCCAGAACTGGAACTGGCATAATTACTCCAGCCAACTCTAGATCTGAAACACAATTCAGAAATGCTTGAGCTTTCACTGGATTTACTGGGACACGGGAAAGAAAAAATCTCTTTGCAGGAGGTCTCATCTTGAAACCAATTCTGTACCCTTCTGAAACAATGTTCTGAATCCAAAGATTGTGAACAGAATTGATCCAAATTTCTTTGAAAAAACTTAACCTGCCCCCTACCAGCTGAGCTGGAATGAGGGCCGCACCTTCATGTGGATTTAGAAGCAGGCTTTGCCTTTCTAGAAGGCTTGGATTTATTCCAGACTGGATATGGTTTCCAAACTGAAACTGCTCCTGAGGATGAAGGATCAGGCTTTTGTTCTTTGTTGAAACGAAAGGAACGAAAACGATTATTAGCCCTGTTTTTACCCTTAGATTTTTTATCCTGTGGTAAAAAAGTTCCTTTCCCACCAGTAACAGTTGAGATAATAGAATCCAACTGAGAACCAAATAATTTGTTACCCTGGAAAGAAATGGAAAGTAGAGTTGATTTAGAAGCCATATCAGCATTCCAAGTCTTAAGCCATAAAGCTCTTCTAGCTAAAATAGCTAGAGACATAAACCTGACATCAACTCTGATAATATCAAAAATGGCATCACAGATAAAATTATTAGCATGCTGAAGAAGAAGAATAATATTATGAGAATCATGATCTGTTACTTGTTGCGCTAAAGTCTCCAACCAAAAAGTTGAAGCTGCAGCAACATCAGCCAATGATATAGCAGGTCTAAGAAGATTACCTGAACACAGATAAGCTTTTCTTAGAAAGGATTCAATTTTCCTATCTAAAGGATCTTTAAACGAAGTACCATCTGACGTAGGAATAGTAGTACGTTTAGCAAGGGTAGAAATAGCCCCATCGACTTTAGGGATTTTGTCCCAAAATTCTAATCTGTCAGACGGCACAGGATATAATTGCTTAAAACGTTTAGAAGGAGTAAATGAATTACCCAATTTATCCCATTCTCTGGAAATTACTTCAGAAATAGCATTAGGAACAGGAAAAACTTCTGGAATAACCACAGGAGATTTAAATACCTTATCTAAACGTTTAGAATTAGTATCAAGAGGACCAGAATCCTCTATTTCTAAAGCAATTAGTACTTCTTTAAGTAAAGAACGAATAAATTCCATTTTAAATAAATATGAAGATTTATCAGCATCAATCTCTGAGACAGAATCCTCTGAACCAGAAGAGTCATCAGAATCAGAATGATGATGTTCATTTAAAAATTCATCTGTAGAGAGAGAAGTTTTAAAATATTTTTTATGTTTACTAGAAGGAGAAATAACAGACATAGCCTTCTTGATAGATTCAGAAACAAAATCTCTTATGTTATCAGGAACATTCTGCACCTTAGATGTTGAAGGAACTGCAACAGGCAATGGTACATTACTAAAGGAAATATTATCTGCTTTAACAAGTTTGTCATGACAATTAATACAAACAACAGCCGGAGGAATAGCTACCAAAAGTTTACAGCAGATACACTTAGCTTTGGTAGTTCCAGCACTAGACAGCGATTTTCCTGAAGTATCTTCTGACTCAGATGCAACGTGAGACATCTTGCAATATGTAAGAGAAAAAACAACATATAAAGCAAAATTGATAAAATTCCTTAAATGACAGTTTCAGGAATGGGAAAAAAATGCCAATAAACAAGCTTCTAGTAACCAGAAGCAAAGAAAAAATGAGACTGAAATAATGTGGAGACAAAAGCGACGCCCATATTTTTTGGCGCAAAATAAGACGCCCACATTATTTGGCGCCTAAATGCTTTTTGGCGCCAAAAATGACGCCACATCCGGAACGCCGACATTTTTGGCGCAAAAGGACGTCAAAAAATGACGCAACTTCCGGCAACACGTATGACGCCGGAAACAGAAAAGATTTTTTGCGCCAAAAAAGTCCGCGCCAAGAATGACACAATAAAATGAAGCATTTTCAGCCCCCGCGAGCCTAACAGCCCACAGGGAAAAAAGAGTCAAATTTTAAGGTAAGAAAAAAATTGATTCAAATGCATTATCCCAAATATGAAACTGACTGTCTGAAAATAAGGAATGTTGAACATCCTGAGTCAAGGCAAATAAATGTTTGAATACATATATTTAGAACTTTATAAATAAAGTGCCCAACCATAGCTTAGAGTGTCACAGAAAATAAGATTTACTTACCCCAGGACACTCATCTACATGTTTGTAGAAAGCCAAACCAGTACTGAAACGAAAATCAGCAGAGGTAATGGTATATAAATAAGAGTATATCGTCGATCTGAAAAGGGAGGTAAGAGATGAATCTCTACGACCGATAACAGAGAACCTATGAAATAGACCCCGTAGAAGGAGATCACTGCATTCAAATAGGCAATACTCTCCTCACATCCCTCTGACATTCACTGCACGCTGAGAGGAAAACCAGGCTCCAACTTGCTGCGGAGCGCATATCAACGTAGAATCTAGCACAAACTTACTTCACCACCTCCATAGGAGGCAAAGTTTGTAAAAACTGAATCCGTCTGGATGAAGACTTTACCAACTGGATGGATCCTTCAACCGGGACTTCAACAACTGTAAGTGGATCGTCGGGGTTAGTGTTTTTTTAAGGTTTTTTTGGGTGTTTTTTTTTTTTTAGATTAGGGTTTGGGCAATGTAAAAGAGCAATACCCATACAAATGCCTTTTCAGGGCAATGGTTAGCTTAGGTTATTTTAGATTTTATTTGGGGGGGTTGGTTGGGTGGTGGGTTTAACTGTTGGGGGTTTTTTTGTGTTTTTTTTACAGGTAAAAGAGCTGATATCTTTGGGGCAATTCCCCACAAAATGCCCTATTAAGGGCCATTGGTAGTTTATTGTAGGCTAGGGTTTTTGTTTGGAGTGGGCTTTTTTATTTTGATAGGGCTGTTAGATTAGGTGTAATTCTTTCTTTCATGTAATTAGCAAGAGTCCATGAGCTAGTGACGTATGGGATATACATTCCTACCAGGAGGGGCAAAGTTTCCCAAACCTCAAAATGCCTATAAATACACCCCTCACCACACCCACAATTCAGTTTAACGAATAGCCAAGAAGTGGGGTGATAAGAAAAAAGTGCGAAAGCATATAAAATAAGGAATTGGAATAATTGTGCTTTATACAAAAAAATCATAACCACCACAAAAAAGGGCGGGCCTCATGGACTCTTGCTAATATGAAAGAAATGAATTTATCAGGTAAGTTCTTACATAAATTATGTTTTCTTTCATGTAATTAGCAAGAGTCCATGAGCTAGTGACATATGGGATAATGATTACCCAAGATGTGGATCTTTCCACGCAAGAGTCACTAGAGAGGGAGGGATAAAATAAAGACAGCCAATTCCTGCTGAAAATAATCCACACCCAAAATAAAGTTTAATGAAAAACATAAACAGAAGATTCAAACTGAAACCGCTGCCTGAAGTACTTTTCTACCAAAAACTGCTTCAGAAGAAGAAAATACATCAAAATGGTAGAATTTAGTAAAAGTATGCAAAGAGGACCAAGTTGCTGCTTTGCAAATCTGATCAATCAAAGCTTCATTCCTAAACGCCCAGGAAGTAGAAACTGACCTAGTAGAATGAGCTGTAATCCTTTGAGGCGGAGTTTTACCCGACTCGACATAGGCATGATGAATTAAAGATTTCAACCAAGATGCCAAAGAAATGGCAGAAGCTTTCTGGCCTTTTCTAGAACCGGAAAAGATAACAAATAGACTAGAAGTCTTTCGGAAAGACTTAGTAGCTTCAACATAATATTTCAAAGCTCTAACAACATCCAAAGAATGCAACGATTTCTCCTTAGAATTCTTAGGATTAGGACATAATGAAGGAACCACAATTTCTCTACTAATGTTGTTGGAATTCACAACTTTAGGTAAAAATTCAAAAGAAGTTCGCAACACCGCCTTATCCTGATGAAAAATCAGAAAAGGAGACTCACAAGAAAGAGCAGATAATTCAGAGACTCTTCTGGCAGAAGAGATCGCCAAAAGGAACAAAACTTTCCAAGAAAGTAAGTTAATGTCCAATGAATGCATAGGTTCAAACGGAGGAGCTTGAAGAGCCCTCAGAACCAAATTCAAACTCCAAGGAGGAGAAATTGATTTAATGACAGGTTTTATACGAACCAAAGCTTGTACAAAACAATGAATATCAGGAAGATTAGCAATCTTTCTGTGAAAAAAGAACAGAAAGAGCAGAGATTTGTCCTTTCAAAGAACTTGCGGATAAACCTTTATCTAAACCATCCTGAAGAAACTGTAAAATTCTCGGAATTCTAAAAGAATGTCAAGAAAAATGATGAGAAAGACACCAAGAAATATAAGTCTTCCAGACTCTATAATATATCTCTCTGGATACAGATTTACGAGCCTGTAACATAGTATTAATCACAGAGTCAGAGAAACCTCTTTGTCCAAGAATCAAGCGTTCAATCTCCATACCTTTAAATTTAAGGATTTGAGATCCTGATGGAAAAAAGGACCTTGCGACAGAAGGTCTGGTCTTAGCGGAAGAGTCCACGGATGACAAGAGGCCATCCGGACAAGATCCGCATACCAAAACCTGTGAGGCCATGCCGGAGCTACCAGCAGAACAAACGAGCATTCCTTCAGAATCTTGGAGATTACTCTTGGAAGAAGAACTAGAGGCGGAAAGATATAGGCAGGATGATACTTCCAAGGAAGTGATAATGCATCCACTGCCTCCGCCTGAGGATCCCGGGATCTGGACAGATACCTGGGAAGTTTCTTGTTTAGATGAGACGCCATCAGATCTATTTCTGGAAGCTCCCACATTTGAACAATCTGAAGAAATACCTCTGGGTGAAGAGACCATTCGCCCGGATGCAACGTTTGGCGACTGAGATAATCCGCTTCCCAATTGTCTATACCTGGGATATGAACCGCAGAGATTAGACAGGAGCTGGATTCCACCCAAACCAAAATTCGAGATACTTCTTTCATAGCCAGAGGACTGTGAGTCCCTCCTTGATGATTGATGTATGCCACAGTTGTGACATTGTCTGTCTGAAAACAAATGAACGAGTTCCAAAATATTGATCGGTAATCTCACCTCCTGAGATTCCCAAACTCCTTGTGCCATCAGAGATCCCCACACAGCTCCCCAACCTGTGAGACTTGCATCTGTTGAAATTACAGTCCAGGTCGGAAGCACAAAAGAAGCCCCCTGAATTAAACGATGGTGATCTGTCCACCACGTTAGAGAGTGTCGTACAATCGGTTTTAAAGATATTAATTGAGATATCTTTGTGTAATCCCTGCACCATTGATTCAGCATACAGAGCTGAAGAGGTCGCATGTGAAAACGAGCAAAGGGGATCGCGTCCGATGCAGCAGTCATAAGACCTAGAATTTCCATGCATAAGGCTACCGAAGGGAATGATTGTGACTGAAGGTTTCGACAAGCTGAAATCAATTTTAGACGTCTCTTGTCTGTCAAAGACAGAGTCATGGACACTGAATCTATCTGGAAACCCAGAAAGGTTACCCTTGTCTGAGGAATCAATGAACTTTTTGGTGAATTGATCCTCCAACCATGATCTTGAAGAAACAACACAAGTCGATTCGTATGAGATTCTGCTAAATGTAAAGACTGAGCAAGTACCAAGATATCGTCCAAATAAGGAAATACCACAATACCCTGTTCTCTGATTACAGACAGAAGGGCACCGAGAACCTTTGTAAAAATTCTTGGAGCTGTAGCTAGGCCAAACGGCAGAGCCACAAACTGGTAATGCTTGTCCAGAAAAGAGAATCTCAGGAATTGATAATGATCTGGATGAATCGGAATATGCAGATATGCATCCTGTAAATCTATTGTGGACATATAATGCCCTTGCTGAACAAAAGGCAAGATAGTCCTTACAGTTACCATTTTGAACGTTGGTATCCTTACATAACGATTCAATATTTTTAGATCCAGAACTGGTCTGAAGGAATTCTCCTTCTTTGGTACAATGAAGAGATTTGAATAAAACCCCATCCCCTGTTCCAGAACTGGAACTGGCATAGAATCCTCAATTTCTAAAGCAATTAGTACTTCTTTAAGTAAAGAACGAATAAATTCCATTTTAAATAAATATGAAGATTTATCAGCATCAATCTCTGAGACAGAATCCTCTGAACCAGAAGAGTCATCAGAATCAGAATGATGATGTTCATTTAAAAATTCATCTGTATAAAGAGAAGTTTTAAAAGATTTTTTATGTTTACTAGAAGGAGGAATAACAGACATAGCCTTCTTGATGGATTCTGAAACAAAATCTCTTATGTTATCAGGAACATTCTGAACCTTAGATGTTGATGGAACTGCAACAGGTAATGGTACATTACTAAAGGAAATATTATCTGCATTAACAAGTTTGTCATGACAATTAATACAAACAACAGCTGGAGGAATAGCTACCAAAAGTTTACAGCAGATACACTTAGCTTTGGTAGTTCCAGCACCAGACAGCGATTTTCCTGAAGTATCTTCTGACTCGGATGCAACGTGAGACATCTTGCAATATGTAAGAGAAAAAACAACATATAAAGCAAAATAGATCAAATTCCTTAAATGACAGTTTCAGGAATGGGAAAAAATGCCAATGAACAAGCTTCTAGCAACCAGAAGCAAAGAAAAAATGAGACTTAAATAATGTGGAGACAAAAGCGACGCCCATATTTTTTAGCGCCAAATAAGACGCCCACATTATTTGGCGCCTAAATGCTTTTTGGCGCCAAAAATGACGCCACATCCGGAACGCCGACATCTTTGGCGCAAAAGAACGTCAAAAATGACGCAACTTCCGGCGACACGTATGACGCCGGAAACAGAAAAGATTTTTTGTGCCAAAAAAGTCCGCGCCAAGAATGACGCAATAAAATGAAGCATTTTCAGCCCCCGTGAGCCTAACAGCCCACAGGGAAAAAAAGTCAAATTTTTAAGGTAAGAAAAAATAATTGAATTAAGTGCATTATCCCAAATATGAAACTGACTGTCTGAAAATAAGGAATGTTGAACATCCTGAGTCAAGGCAAATAAATGTTTGAATACATATATTTAGAACTTTATAAACAAAGTGCCCAACCATAGCTTAGAGTGTCACAGAAAATAAGACTTACTTACCCCAGGATACTCATCTACATGTTTGTAGAAAGCCAAACCAGTACTGAAACGAAAATCAGCAGAGGTAATGGTATATAAATAAGAGTATATCGTCGATCTGAAAAGGGAGGTAAGAGATGAATCTCTACGACCGATAACAGAGAACCTATGAAATAGATCCCGTAGAAGGAGATCACTGCATTCAAAATAGGCAATACTCTCCTCACATCCCTCTGACATTCACTGCACGCTGAGAGGAAAACCGGGCTCCAACCTGCTGCGGAGCGCATATCAACGTAGAATCTAGCACAAACTTACTTCACCACTGAATTGTGGGTGTGGTGAGGGGTGTATTTATAGGCATTTTGAGGTTTGGGAAACTTTGCCCCTCCTGGTAGGAATGTATATCCCATACGTCACTAGCTCATGGACTCTTGCTAATTACATGAAAGAAAGAGCTGATATCTTTGGGGCAATGCCCCACAAAAGGCCCTATTAAGGGTCATTGGTAGTTTATTGTAGGTTAGGGTTTGTTTTTTTTGGGTGGGCTTTTTTATTTTGATAGGGCTGTTAGATTAGGTGTAATTCTTTTTTATTTTGGATTATTTCATTTTTTATTTTGTGTAATGTATATTTTTAGGGGGTGTTTTATTTTTTGTAGCAAAAGAGCTGTTTAACTTAGGGCAATGCCCTTCAAAAGGTCCTTTTAATGGCCCCCAAAAGGCCCTTTTAAGGGCCCTTGGTAGTTTGGGGGGTGGGGGTTTGTATAGTGATGGGGGGTGTTTGTATTTTTTGTGGAGCAAAAGAGCTGTTTATCTCAGGGCAATGCCCTACAAAAGGCCCTTTTTTTTTTTTGGTGTGTTTTTTTAAGGGTATTAGAATAGGAATAATCTTAATTTTTTTGGATAATTTTGTTTTGTTTTTTTGTAATGGAAGTTTTTTTTTTTTTTATAATGGTAGGTTTTTTATTTTTTGTAATGTTATTTTTTTTATTTTTTTGTAATGTTAGGTTTTAGTGTAAGGCAGGTTAGGTTTTATTTCACAGGTAAGTTTGTATTTATTTTAGCTAGGTAGTTAGTAAATAGTTAATTACTATTTAATAACTAGTCTACCTAGTTAAAATAAATACAAACGTACCTGTGAAATAAAAATAAAACATAAGCTAGCTATTAGTTATATTGTAGCTAGCTTAGGTTTTATTTCACAGGTAAGTATTTAGTTTTAACTAGGTATTATTTAGTTAATAATTGTAAATTTAATTTAGATCTATTTTAATTATTTTAAAGTTAGGGGGTGTTAGGGGTTAATAGTTTAATTTAGGTTGTTGCGATGTGGGGGCTGGTGGTTTAGTGGTTAATAGGTTTATTTAGTTAATAATTGTAAGTTTAATTTAGATCTAGTTTAATTATGGTAAAGTTAGGGTTAGGGTTACGGGTTAATAGTTTAATTTAGGTTGTTGCGATGTGGGGGGCTGGTGGTTTAGGGGTTAATAGGTTTATTTAGGGGTAGTGATGTGGAAGGCCAAAGGTTTAGGGGTTAATAGCTTTATTTAGGTGGCGGCAAAATCAGTAGCGGTGGAATAGGGGTTAATAACATTAATATAGTTGCAGCGATGTTGGGGTGCGGCGGAATAGGGGTTAATAACTTTAGTATAGTGGCAGCGATATATCGGGAGCGGCAGATAAGGGGTTAATAACTGTAGGCAGGCGTTGGTGATGTCGGGGGCAGCAGATTAGGGGTGTTTAGACTCAGGGTTTTTGTTAGGATTAAACTGTAGTTTCTTTTTCCCCATAGACATCAATGGGGCTGGGTTACGGAGCTTTTGTTTCCGCGATCGCAGGTGTTAGCTTTTTTTTTTTTTTTTTGCCGGCACGTCAAAACACCGCTGCTTTTGTGTGCAGTATGGAGCACAACTCAGCCATATCTCCCGCACAAGCCGGGGTTTTTTAGACTTATAATGGCAGCGCTACAGGGGGTTAAATAACACAACTTTGGTGGTGTTCTTTATTTTCCCTATAGCGCTCAAAACTCGTAATCTAGGTGTTAGAATTTCCGTAGAAATCAAGTCAGAGACAGCATCAAGAAAAGGGAAAACCTCAGGGAGATTAACAGCAGCCTTAAAAATTTAAAAGATAACAAGGCTTATCAGAAACTTTAGGATCATTAACCCCTAGAGTAAATTAAGACATCTTTTAAAAGAGAATTAAAATGTTCAACAAAAAAGAACAAATATCAGGTTCAACATCAGTTGAAGATTCCTAATCACCTAGAGGAAACTTCACCATCTGAAGACATAACAGTGCCTTTGGCTTCAGGGCACATAGAACTTGTAGAAAGTAAAATCTGAACTGACCTTATACACGTTTGAAGGCGGGAGAACAGTCTGGATAAAAGTTTTCTCAGTAGGTGAAATATTATTAATATTCTCCTGCAATGAACAAATGTAAGGTGCATTAATACCCAAAGAAACTAGTTTGGTCTGATTGCATCTAAACATGAGTCACATAAATCAGCTGGAAAAGGCTCAGACTTTCCTGAAGGTTTCTGAAGTAATCTTCTGGTATATTACACCAGGCTTCTTTCAGCACTTCCCATAGTTCTTTAGATTTAGGTTGTCTTTTATTTCCAGGTGATCCTATACTGCCTCTATAATATTCAGGTCTGGACTCTGTGGAGCTCAGGATTGCGCATTAGCAGTGTGCTTCGGATTGTTATCATGCTGAAAAATAAAACCATTCCCAATCAGGCACTTTCCAGCAATCATGACCCCATCAATTCAGACAATATCGCCAACACCACTTGCAGAAATGCAGCCCCAAACCAGGAAAGACCCTTCATCATGTTTCACTGAAGGCTGCAAGCACTCATTCTTCAATCTCCATTGGATCCAAAATTTCAAACTTGGATTTGTCACTCCATAATACTTTTTCCCACTGATCTTCATTCCAATCTTTGTGAACTCTAGCATACCTTAGCCTTTCCACCCTGTTCCCCTTCTGAAAGTGGTTTCTTGGCTGTTACCCTTCCACAAAGACCATTCCTGATCAAGCTTCTTTGAACTGTAGAAGGGTCAACTTGGCATCCCGATGAAGCTGCCAGATGCTGAGCCAGGTTCCTTGCTGGACTTCTTCCTGTCTCTCAAAGAAGAAACTTCTCATCAGATTTTGAAAGTTTTCTTGGCCTTCCAGACCTTTTTTTGTCCTTGACCTTCCATGAATCTTCAAATATCTTTATAACGGCTTGAATACCACATCTTGAGTATCCAGGTTGTTTGCCGATTTCCCTTTGTGAATGGCCTTGCAGATGCAAATGTATGTCTGTCAAATTCTTTGATCTTTGGCATTTTGTAACTCTATCCACATATGTTTTGAGTAAGTGTTTTCCAGCAATGGTCAATTAATGATTTAGCCCTGTTTAATCCAGTTTATATTAAATGTGTTCTGAGTTTGCAGGGAAATTGTGGTAGATCTTCAACAAAGCTATGAGTTACTCAAAATCACCTGTGAGGACTGTCAGGACGCGGGCCTCTACCATCTGCCACAAGGGTCGTATTCAATTACAATGCCATAACATATGAACCAAACTACCCTGTTCTCCACAGGATACATAATACTTGAATGAAGAACAGAGCAACATTTTGAAATTGAGCTCCAGCACCTGTGGGGAAGTAGAGGATCGTTGAGTGTATTTTAAAATCAAGTACCAGTCTTTCCCTGCCAACTGAGCTCCCAGATCATTGTGCCATTGTAACGTATAAGATGGCATTTGTGTCCTATGGTTAGATTGAAGAAGTCTATGTGATAATGATAATGGGCTATTAACCATCTCACCCCTTGCACACAAACTTTTAAAAGTGTCCATTCTCTAAGGAAATCTGATGTATCTGTGAATGTATGAATGAAGTGGTGAAGTTGCACATATTTGAGCGACCCTGCAAATCTACCACCCTCCACTTTGGTTATTTCTCTCCATAAGTTTCCCCTTATCAATAAATTTTTATATAGGGACTGTATAGTCCCAAAAACAAAAAAGAGAGTCCTATTCAGACTATTCGTGTGCAATAACCACAAAAATAAAGCCAAACTTTTCCGGAGTACACCTTTAGTGAAAGTCCTTAGGGAAATGTATATATGTAATAATGAATACAAGTCTCACAATTTCGGCCCTTAGTTTCCTACTTTGGCACAAACTTTCTCAGTAGTAATCCTTCATATGTATATATGTATTATCAATAACAGTGCCCGGTATTGGAAACAGTGTCCATTTAATATACTTAGTACAGTCCAGATAAACGTGTAAATATTTATATCAGAAACCCTTTTTGAAAAATATGTCATAACAATGTAGTTGACATTAAACGGAACTTTCCATTCAGGCTTATTCAGCACTCTCTGTGAACCAGACTTCAGCGAGCCAACACAGCATTCACTTTCATCAATAAACAGGCTGATTATGTTACCTTCGGAGGATCTTTGACTTCACCACTCCTTATCGGTCACAGCTCCTGCTCTCCCAGGCTACGATACCAGCCTGTCCACCATTCGCGGATCAAGCAGCTCCTGTGCTGGGCGTCTTCCGTACACGTCAGACCACGTGTTTATTCCTTACTCCGTGATTGGACCCTATGGGCCAGTATGCTCTCTGCGTCACTCCGTAGGTGCTCTATCATTTGGGAATCCAAGGCTATACCGGGCACTGAAACCGATATACAAGAGGCTTGTCCGGGGAACAGTTATATAAAGTTCCAATCCGCTTCCTTAGTTAGGACCATTCCGGGGGCAGATGCAGATAAGGTGCGGGCTTGTGGCAAAAAAATAGCCAAAAAAAAAGCAGAAACAAAGCCTGGCACTCAAGTAATTGAATAAAATATCAAGTTTTATTGGTATACATTAAAAACGGATATTACAAAGAGAGTGTATACCCTCCAGCAGAACTGACTAACGCGTTTCGGCTGGGGAAGCAGTACTCATAGTCATTCAATGACTATGAGTACGGCTTCCCCAGCCGAAACGCGTTAGTCAGTTCTGCTGGAGGGTATACACTCTCTTTGTAATATCCATTTTTAATGTATACCAATAAAACTTGATATTTTATTCAATTACTTGAGTGCCGGGCTTTGTTTCTGCTTTTTTTTTTACTGTATAGTCCCATTCAGTTAATTGTTTGAATTTGCTATCAAGACCACCCACCATTTTGACATTCAGAGGCATTGGGAATAGGGGAGATCTAAGAGCGGATATTTTTTGATGATGATATAACAGACCCATTCACTAAAGAGATGCTTGTGGATATTTAGGTGTAGAAAACAGTGGGGGTATTAAGTCTTTGAGAATGAGAATCTATTGAGACTCAGGCCTTATGTTCGTCTAAATGTACAAGGGATCATTTTGGGACCGAATCTGAAATCTTCTAATGTTGATCTTAAGAACTACCAATTAGTATGATCAAAAGCTTTCTGCTTTTCAGTTGCAATAAACACCGATTAGGGCTAGATTACAAAAGGAGCGTTAATTTATTGTGCCCCCGTAAACAGGAAAATTCTAACGTTTCCGGGCGCGCAATAAATAACCAGCCATTACAAATGGCTGGTTATTGCTACTGCAAACTTGTGGTAGCAATTAGCGCTCTGAAAATTAACCAGGGATCAGATCTCTGGTTAATTTTCAAATTTCCCCCCAATAACCCCCAAAATACAGTGTAGTGTAGTTTAGCCAGTGGGTACTACAGCAGAGTGCTAATTGAGCATGGGAAATTTTATTACAAGGAGTAAAGTATTAGCATTTGAGAGGATTTCTGAGTGTGCACTAAACCAATATACACAGTGTGAGACAGACTTGGCACTTTGTTTGTACAGTGTGTGCCTAAGTCAGATGGCAGATCCCTTTCATTTGCAGAGGAGGTAGGACTTACTTAGCACGTTTTTTATTTCTTTGTGCAATTTCGGATTGTAACTTCAGTGTGGTAGTAGTTGTATGGTGGGGCCAGGGGGCCATAAAAACACATTTTTTTTAGCAGCAGTGTATTTATGATTATTTGGCAATGCTCTAGATATTCTATATTTAAAACCATGCAGAAATGTTTCCTCCTCAATACACAAATGGTAGGCGCCCTTTTGACAGATATGCATTATATATATATATATATATATATATATATATATATATAAATATAAAACATTCCAGTTTATTGCCCCTTTATGCAAGAACTTTCCAGATGCAAGTAGGCATTTTATCTAAGATTTTTACATCTGCATAACATAGATAGGAACATTTGTACACTATATTTGAAGTGGTGCTCTTGGTTGGGTAAAATGGGGGAAAAATCAAACAAACATATGTCAACCTTTTTAAAGTACCATATGGCCATCTACCCAGATTATTAATGTACAATTTTGAATTCACAGAATTATTTTTGTTTACACATTTACAAATATGATTCTTTAAAAAGTGATCTCTTAATTTCTGCAATTTTTTTAGCATGCATGTCACACACTGTTGATTTTGGGGATGCAAGGTGCATAAATGTTTCCTCCTGTGAGTGTTTCTGTGGGTGTCTGTGTTTATGTCTTTGTGCTTTGTTTTGTGTCTCTATGAGTGTGTATGTATTTTTTTTCTGTGGGTCTCTCTGTGAGGGTGGGTGTGTATGTCTTTGTGCATTTTCTGTGGATGTCTGTGAGGGTGTGTGCATATGTCTTTGAGCTTTTTCTATGGGTTTCACTGTGAGGGTGTGTGTATGTTTGTCTTTGTGTATTTTCTCTGGATGCCTCTGTGAGGGTGGGTGTGTATGTCTGTGCTTTCTGAGGATGTCTCTGTGAGGGTGTGTGTGTGTGTGTGTGTGTATGTATGTCTGTCTGTGTTTTCTGTGGATGTCTCTGTGAGGGTGTGTGTTTTCTGTGGGTGTCTCTGTGAGGGTGTGTGTATGTCTTTGTGTGTTTTCTGTGGATGTCTCAGTGAGGGTGTGTGTATGTATGTGTTTCTGTGTTTTATGTGGTTGTCTTTATGTGTGTGTATGTCTTTGTGTGTTTTCTGTGGGTGTCTCTGTGTGTTTTCTGAGGCTGTCTCTGTCTGTGTTTCCTTGGGTGTATGTGCAAGTTTGAGTTTATGTGTGTGTGTGTGTGTGTGTGTGTGTGTCCATTGTCTGTTCCTTTTTAGGACATTTTGACCTTACTACTGATTATTCACATCTTTCTATAGACTTTGAGACTAATGAGACCTTTCTGTAAGTCACCAATCTACCATTTAACCTTTTAAATTATTGTTTAGGCAGTTCAGGACCCTTCCATTCAGCCACTACATGTTGTTGTCATCATTTAGTTGGCATCTTCATTTACAAAAAGATTATCAGAACTCCATATTTTGTTTTCTAAATCTCCTTTTTTACAAAACTGTAGTTTACCTCATTACTTGTCAGGTCAACGTAAACAAGTGCTGAGTTTCTGTTTGGGTGTCTGTGTCTGAGTGTGTTTCTTTGCGTGTCTGCTAGAGTGTCTATATGTGAATCCTTATGTGTGAGTGTTTCAGTGTATGAGTGTGCCTGTGTGTGTATGTTACTACCTTTACAACATTTCCAAGTTTAAATAGACACTTAAGAATAAAGTGCATATACGTTTTAGTCACTTGGTCAAAAATTGCACATGTCAAAGGAGGGGGGGTGGGGGGGCCTGATCAATGGTTAAGTCAGGGGCCCCAAAATTTCTAGTGGCGGCCCTGGGGATGCACATTCCTACCAGGAGGAGGCAAAGTTTTCCAAACCTCAAATGCCTATAAATATATGCCCCCACCTCACTCATACCTCAGTTTAACATATAGCCAAGTTGGTGAGGTGTATAAGGAGAAAAGCATAAAAACGGCACAAGATAAAATATGTGCTTTTTACAAAAAAATAAAAACCCCACACATATGGGAATGCCTTGTGGACTCTCGCCAGAATGAAAGAAATTAATCAGGTAAGTTCTTACATATGTTTTCTTTAATATAGGTGGCAAGAGTCCAGAAGCAAAAATAAAGGAAGGGATAAAATAAAGACAGCTATTTCCGCTGAGAAATTAAATCCCAAAAATATTTTTTTTCTTTAAAATTCAAAAAACTTAAATCATAGGCACTAGAATCAAACTGAGACAGCTGCCTAGCTGCTTGAAGAACCTTTCTAGCAAAAGCTGCTTCCGAAGAAGCAAAAACATCAAAATGGTAAAACTTAGTAAAGGTATGCAAAGAAGACCAAGGGGCCTATTTACTAATGTGCGAGCGGACATGATCCAATATTGCAGATAATGTCCGCTGCACATCGATAAATAGCGACAGCATACACCTGCCGCCAGCAGGGGGTGTCAATCAACCCGATCGTATCGTATCGGGTTGATTTCCGGCGATCTCTGTCTGCCGCCTCAGAGCAGGCGGACAGGTTATGGAGCAGCGGTCTTTAGAAAAACAGGGCATCAAGCTCCATACGGAGCTTGATAAATAGGCCCCCAAGTGGCCACTTTGCAGATTTGATCAACTCAAGCTTCATTCTTGAAAGCCCAAGATGTGGCAACTGATCTTATAGAATGAGCTGTAATTCTCTGAGGCAGAGACTGACTCACCTTCAAATAAGCTTTGTGGATCAAAAGTTTCACCTAAGATGATAAAGAAACAAGCTTTCTGACCTTTTCTAGAACAAATAGACTAGAAGTCTCACTGAAATCTTTAGTAACATCTACACAGTATTTCAAACCTCTAACAACATCTAAAGAGTGTAAATATTTTTTAATAGAATTCTTAGGATTAAGTCATACAGTAAGGAAGGAAGAAAAATGTCCCTATTAATGTTGTTAGAATTCACAACTTTAGGCAAAAATTTGAAAGAACTCTGCAAAACAGCTTTATCTTGATGGAAAATCAGATAAGGAGACTCACAAGAGAGAGCAGACAATTCAGAAAGTCTTCTAGCAGAAGAAATGGCCAATAGAAACAATACCTTCCAAGAAAGTAGTTTAATGTCTAAAGAATGCATAGGCTCAAAAGGAGGAGCCTGCAAAATATTTAATACCAAATTAAGACTCCAAGGAGGAGAAATAAATTTAATAACAGGTTTAATTCGATTTAAAGCCTAGACAAACCAGTGAATATCAGGAAGATTATCAATCTTTTTGTGAAATTAAACAGAAAGAGCAGATAATTGTCCTTTAAAGGTATTGGCAGACAAACCTTTATCCAAACCATCCTGAAGAAACTGGAGAATCCTAGGAATCCAAAAGGAATGCCAGGAATAATCATCTGAAGAACACCATTAAATATAGGTTTTCCAAACCGTGTGGTATATTTTCCTTGAAACAGGCTTACAAGCCTGAATTATAGTGTTAAACACGGAATCAGATAAACCTATATGACTGAGGACTAAATGTTCAATTTCAATGCAATCAAATTTAGAGATTTGAGATCTGGATGGAAGAACAGGCCTTGAGATAGTAGGTCTGCTCTTAGAGGAAGAGGCCAAGGCTGGCAACAGGACATTCGGACAAGATCCGCATTCCAAATTCAGTGAGGCCACACTGGTGCTATCAGAAACACATAAGATAGTTCAATTATGATCTTTGAGATCACTCTTGGAAGTTGTAATGTTCGTGGGATATTCCACTATCAGACCAAACTTGGGCAGAAGGCATTTTTTTTTTGGGGTACAAAATGAGCCAGTCTGGAAAATTGATCTACCACAACCCAGATAACTATATGATGGTCAGAAGGAGGGAGGTCCACAATGAAGTCCATTGTTATGTGTGTCGATGGTTGTTTGGGAATGGACAATGGTTGGAGCAAGCCAGGAGGCAAAGATCGGGGAGTTTTGTTGGCAGCACAAGTCGTGCAGGCTTTAACATAATCCTGAGTGTCAGACTTCATAGTAGGCCACCATACATGTCGGGAAAGAAGCTTAAAAGTCCTTATCAAGGGGGGCGGAGCCTGGCCGTGCAGGACAATGGCGGTGTCTACCTAGAGCTCCTGAGCCTAAAGCTGACCTAAAGCTATAATAGCCAAATGTGAGACTAGATTTTGAGCTAATCTGAGCCCAAGAACCGAGGGGACAACAGCGATATCACATAGCAGAATGCCGGTTAGAAAAGAAAATTAGAACGGCACCACGAATACCCGCAGCAGGCCTTAGCCCGTCTGGAGTAAGTAGCTGAAGAGACGGACATACGCACCGGAGCTACACATCAAATCCCAGTGTCTGACACAAAAGACACCTCCAGAATTGGAGGATTGAACACACGGAGGGAGACAATTATACAACATACCTAACTGCTGGGACACGCAGCAACCATTACACGCCGGCATCCATAACTATTGCTGAGCCCAACCTACCCAGAGCGGGAGAGGGTGGTAAGTGCAAGTAGATCACATACCTGGGAAATCCTTTGCGATCTTATATTCAGACAGACAACACCTGAAAGGGGAAAAAGTACACTACTCACCCCAGGGATTTAGGGGCCAAAACATAGAAACGGACATAGCGCATGTTAATTAGAGGACAGTGGGCCTCAGTTACGCAGATAAATCACGGTGGAGCCTAGCCCTAGGTGTATGTAACTGGCAGAGACAATATCTGAGTGTTTGCACTTACATAAAAGGCGCTGCACAGTACATAAAGGATATAGGGGACTCTCCTTCTGTTTTATTGCTTTGTGTGTAATATTTGCGGTTATTATTCCCTCACATGCAACTGATCCACAGGTACCAGAAGGTAAAATAGGAGGACTTGGCAGTAAGGTGTAAATTAAGCCCTTGATTGTACAGCAAACACAGAGATAATAATATGGACACTTAACATAACTGATCCCACAGGATCAGGCAGACGTGATGCAAAAAAAGCTTTCAAGACAAGAAACATGAGTTACTATATTAAAGGTGCGGATGCACAATGAAATTATGAAAGCCATGTACAGTCTGCACATAAAGAAGATGAATCTGTCCTGACCAATCCCATCCCACCACAATATGTCACAAAAGATGACCTGAAGTCCCTCTCATCAAAGGAGGACATTAAAGAGATCATATCAGAAATTAAAAATGTGTTTAGTGAACTGCGCCGTGATGTCACGAACCTATCACAAAGAATCACAAGTATCGAAAACTCGCACAGCACAATACAGGGGAAGCTGAAGGAAAATACTTCCCAGACACAACAAAATACAAATATGGTCCAGAGCCTATTAGATCGCATAGAAGATCTAGACAACCGCAGTCGGCGGAATAACTTACGAATAAGGAGAATACCTGAATCAGTTAATCAAAATGCCTTGCAGGGATACCTACAGGACCTCTTCAAGACGATTAAAGGAACACCAGTGGCACCTGAGGTCATAATAGAAAGAACCAATAGGGCCCTGCGCCCCAAACCATCGCCAAAAACACTTCCAAGGGATGTTATCCTCAGAATGTTAAACTACAAGGATAAAGAGGAGATACTCCAGAACAGCAGGAGCAAACACCCTGTACAACATGCAGGTTTACCCCTACAAATTTTCTCAGACCTCAGCCCAGCTACCCTGCAGAAGCGCAGAGAACTCTGCTTCCTTGCAACTACCCTGCAGGATAACAAGATTCTTTATCGGTGGGGTTTCCCCACATGCTTGGTAGCTTCTAATGGGGACAAAACAGCACTGTACAGGTCATTAGCAGATCTGGATGCATTTTGCTCTGCACTGGGTATAGCACCACCACGCCCAGACAACATGCCAAGTTCGTCTCTGAATGCGGACGAGAACCAGCACCAAACCTGATTTGATGGGTAAGATGTGAAACCTGGCACCCCTAGGTTCGCCCTATTAAGGTTGAGACATTGCTTTAACTAAAGTGATCAGACCATTGAAGGACTGCCTTATTTAGGTCCGTAAAATACTTGTATTCCTCTATAAAATTATTACATAAATTCTATATGTATGTGGCTGCGAGCTGTAGTCATGCAAAGAGGAACTTACTCTTCCCCATCCCCAATAGGGGAACATACCCCCCTCAGTTCCATATGTTGATTTAAATTGTTCATGTTTATAACCTCAGAAAATGTTTTTACAAAGTAGTAATATGCTGTAATTTTTAGTCTCCAATATATGTTTTTTTCAACAGGTCAGCCACAGGCATTGAGCTGTTATAGGCTTAGTAGCATAACTGTATTAGAGTTACTGAGAATTAACTTTGTTCTTATCTTGGTACACATATACTTACTAGAGATACACAGGATACGCAAGCTTTATATTAGAAATCGGTTAACCTCACAGTCTCTATCTTTTTCTAGACTCCCCTCTCTTTCTTCTTTACTTCCCCCCCTCCCTTTTTTTTTTCTTTTCTTCTCCAAGCCCTTATTTCCCACCCTGCAGAATGGTACCCCGACAGTACAGACCGAAAATCCACCCCCTAAAATTTATAACGGACGGTTAATACTAAGGGTTTAAACAACCCAGGGAAATGATCTATAGTATCCTGGGAATTGCATAAACTACAGGGAGACATAATCTTCATACAAGAGTTACATTTTGCAAAAAGAGCCTAAATGGCACAATCACAGATACCCTACAGCCTTTTTCTCATCGGGCCCCCGGAAAAAAATGGGGTGGGCATTCTAGTACACCATAGAGTACCCTTTCAGCTTCAGGAGATTGAGAGAGACAGGGAGGGAAGATTTCTCATAGTAATGGGCCTTATACACGGAAGACAAATAACACTAGATCTCGAGTAAGCTACTTGAACACGCTAAGGGAGTTATATTCTTAGGGGGGACTTCAATGCACCTCTAAACCCAAAGCAGGACACTTCTAATAGTCTATCAAGCATGTCACACCATATTCTGAAGCAAATCAACATGATACTTAAAAATCACATGCTACATGACATCTGGCGCACAATGCATCCGATAGACGCCGAATACACCTATTATTCCAGTCCACATAAGAAGTACTCCCGTATAGATTACTTCTTTCCAAATTCTCAGGCAATTGCATATGTTACACGCAGTGATATCTCACCTATCACATGGTCGGACCATGCACCGGTAACATTTGAGATGATGTGGCCTGACACACCAGCAATCCCTTATATTTGGCGACTGGAAGACACCCTTCTAGACAACCCCTTGGTTAAAGAGGATATCTCCTCTATCATGACAGAATATTTTGAAATAAACAAGTCAGAAGACCTACCCTTACCTACAATTTGGGAGGCACACAAAAGTGTCCTCAGAGGCCACTTTATCAAACACAAAGCCAGACAACGACAGAACAGGGAAAAATATAACCAACTACTAGGCAACATTATGACACTAGAGGAACAACACAAAAAAAGACCCCCTACAAACTGATGTTGAGACCAAGCTCAACCAAGCTAGATTAAATTTTAAACAACTCTTACAGGACGAGAACCATAAAAAAGCGATATGGCTTAAACAAAAGTACTACGAAGGGGGGATAAGGCTGGGAAACTGTTGGCTAGGGCACTCAGACGATCTCAATTGAAAACACACGTTTACACCATGACAGATAGCAAAGGTAAGACCCATAAAGACAGCTCTGGCATTGCAGAAGTCTTTTGCACTTACTATAACATACTTTATAACCTTAAATCTTCATCACTAACCCTGTCTCCTGACAAGGCCTCACAGCATCACCTGGCACAGGAATACCTAAAGAACACTGCAGGATGATAACACCAAGGAAGTGTCAGTGCATCCACTGCTTCCGCCTGAACATCCCTGGACCTGGACAGGTATCTGGGAAGTTTCTTGTTTAGATGAGAGGCCATGAGATCTATCTCTGGAAGACCCCACATCTGAACAATCTGAGAAAACACAATCTGAGAAAACACATCTGGATGGAGACTTTACATCCCCTGGATGTAAAGTCTGGCGGCTGAGATAATCCGCCTCCCAATTGTCTACACCTGGGATATGCACCACAGAGATTAGACAGGAGCTGGATTCCGCCCAAGCAAGTATCCAAGGTACTTCTTTCATAGCTTGGGGACTGTGAGTTCCACCCTGATGATTGACATAAGCCACAGTTGTGATATTTTCTGTCTGAAAACAAATGAACGGTTCTCTCTTTAGCAGAGGCCAAGACTGAAGAGCCCTGAGAATTGCACGGAGTTCTAAAATATTTATTGGTAATCTCGCCTCTTGAGATTTCCAAACCCCTTGTGCTGTCAGAGATCCCCAAACAGCTCCCCAACCTGAAAGACTCGCATCTGTTGAGATCACAGTCCAGGTTGGCCGAACAAAGGAAGCCCCTTGAACCAAATGATGGTGATCTATCCACCATGTCAGAGATTGTCGTACATTGGGATTCAAGGATATTAATTGTGATATCTTTGTATAATCCCTGCACCATTGATTCAGCATGCAAAGCTGTAGAGGTCTCATGTGAAAACGAGCAAAGGGGATCGTGTCTGATGCTGCAGTCATGAGACCTAAAACTTCCATGCACATAGCCACTGAAGGGAATGACTGAGACTGAAGGTGCCGGCATGCTGTGACCAATTTTAAATGTCTCTTGTCTGTTAGAGACAGAGTCATGGACACTGAATCTATCTGGAAGCCTAAAAAGGTGACCCTTGTCTGAGGAATCAAGAAACTTTTTGGTAAATTGATCCTCCAACCATGTTTCCGAAGAAACAACACTAGTTGATTCGTGTGAGATTCTGCAGTATGTCCAAATAAGGAAACACCGCAATACCCTGTTCTCTGATTACAGATAGTAGGGCACCCAGAACCTTTGAAAAGATTCTTGGAGCTGTTGCTAGGCCAAATGGAAGAGCAACAAATTGGTAATGCTTGTCTAAAAAAGAGAATCTCAGAAACTGATAGTGTTCTGGATGAATCGGAATATGCAGGTATGCATCCTGCAAGTCTATTGTGGACATATAATGTCCTTGCTGAACAAAAGGCAGAATAGTCGTTATAGTCACCATCTTGAAAGTTGGTACTCTTACATAACGATTCAAAATTTTTAGATCCAGAACTGGTCTGAATAAATTTTCTTTCTTTGGTACAATGAGTAGGTTTGAATAAAACCCCAAACCTTGTTCCTGAGGAGGAACTGGCATGATTACCCCTGAAAACTCCAGATCTGAAACACACTTCAGAAAAGCCTGAGCTTTTACTGGATTTACAGGCATGCATGAGAGAAAATCTTCTCACAGGAGGTCTTACTTTGAATCCTATTCGATACCCCTGAGAGACAATGCTCTGAATCCAATGATTTTGGACAGATTTTATCCAAAAATCGTTGAAAAACCTTAATCTGCCCCCTACCAGCTGAGCTGGAATGAGGGCCGCACCTTCATGCGGACTTAGGGGCAGACTTTGGTTTCCTAAATGGCTTGGATTTATTCCAATTAGAGGAAGGCTTCCAACTGGAAGCAGATTCCTTGGGAGGAGGATTGAGTTTTTGTTCCTTATTTTGACGAAAGGAACGAAAACGGTTAGAAGCCTTAGATTTACCCTTAGGTTTTTTATCCTGAGGCAGAAAAACTCATTTTCCTCCAGTGATAGTTGAAATAATAGAATCCAACTGAGAACCAAATAAATTATTACCTTGGAAAGAAAGAGATAGTAGTCTAGATTTAGATGTCATATCAGCATTCCAATATTTAAGCCACAAAGCTCTTCTAGCTAATACAGCTAAAGACATGGATCTAACATCAATTTTGATAATATCAAAAATGGCATCACAAATAAAATTATTAGCATGTTGCAGAAAGCGAGTAATGCTAGATATGTCAGGATCCAAATCTTGTTGCGCTAAATTCTCCAACCAAAAAGTTGAGGCAGCCGCAACATCAGCCAAAGAAATAGCAGGTCTGAGAAAATGACCTGAATATAAATAGGCCTTCCTTAGATAGGATTCAAGCTTCCTATCTAAAGGATCCTTAAAGGAAGTACTATCTTCCATAGGAATAGTGGTACGTTTAGCAAGAGTAGAAATAGCCCCATCAACTTTGGGGATTTTTTTCTGGTAAAGGATACAATTTTTTAAACCTTGAAGAAGGAATAAAAGAAGTACCTGGCTTATTCCATTCCCTAGAAATCATATCAGAAATAGCCTCAGGAATAGGAAAAACCCCTGGGGAAACCACAGGAGGTTTAAAAACAGCATTTTAACGTTTATTAGACTGAACGTCAATAGGACTGGTTACCTCAATATCCAAAGTAATTAACACTTCTTTTAATAAAGAACGCATATACTCTATTTTAAATAATAATAATAATAATTTGTCAGTGTCAATGTCTGAGGAAGGATCTTCTGAATCAGATAGATTCTCATCAGAAGAGGATAAATTATTATGTTGCTGGTCATTTGAAATTTCATCAGCTAAATGAGAAGTTTTAAAAGACCTTTTACGTTTATTAGAAGGTGGAAATGCAGACAAAGCCTTCAGAATAGAATCAGATACAAATTCTTTAAAATTTACAGGTATATCATGTACATTAGAAGTTGAAGGAACTGCAACTGGCAATGTACTATTACTGATGGAAACACTATCTGCATGTAAAAGTTTATCATGACAACTATAACAAATTACATTTGGTGGAATAATTTCTACACTTTTACAACAAATGCACTTAGCTTTGGTAGAACCGATGTCATGCAGCAATGTTCCAGCAGAAACTTCTGAGGCAGGATCAGATTGGGACATCTTGCTCAATGTAAGAGAAAAAACAACATATAAAGCAAAATTATCTTTTTCCTTATATGACAGTTTCAGGAATGGGAAAAAATGCAAAAGCATAGGCCTCTGATAGAGAAAAAAGCAAGAGGCAAACATCAATGGGGTATTGAAATAATGCAAAAAAATTTGGCGCCAAGTATGAAGCACAACGTAACGTAAACTTTTTTGGCGCCAAAAATAACCGGAAATGACACACTCGCGTCACTAATGATGCCGCCGTGTGAAAGGTCTCGGCATCACGTATGACGCCGGAAATGACGAAGTTGCGTCATAAACGTCTTTTTCCGCGCCAAAAAATGTTTCGCGCCAAGAATGACGCAATAAAGTTTAGCATTTGAAGCACCCGCGGGCCTAATACCCGCAATAGCAAGAAAGTAGTCAATTGAAAAAAAAAAGACTAAACCCCAGGTAAGAAATACATTTCTTAAATATTTAAATTCTCCAAATATGAAACTGACAGTCTGCTGAAGGAAATACATGAACCTGACTCATGGCAAATATAAGTACAATACATATATTTAGAACTTTATATAAATGCATAAAGTGCCAAACCATAGCTGAGGTGTCTTAAGAAATAAAAAACATACTTACCAAAAGACACCCATCCACATATAGCAGATAGCCAAACCAGTACTAAAACAGTTATTAGTAGAGGTAATGGTAAATTGAGAGTATATCGTCGATCTGAAAAGGGAGGTAGGAGATGAATCTCTACGACCGATAACAGAGAACCCATGAAAAAGACCCCCGTTAGAGAAATCATCGTATTCAATAGGTGATACTCCCTTCACGTCCCTCTGACATTCGCTGTACTCTGAGAGGAATCGGGCTTCAACAATGCTGAGAAGCGCATATCAACGTAGAAATCTTAGCACAAACTTACTTGCCCACCTCCATAGGAGGCAAAGTTTGTAAAACTGAATTGTGGGTGTGGTGAGGGGTGTATTTATAGGCATTTTGAGGTTTGGGAAACTTTGCCCCTCCTGGTAGGATTGTATATCCCATATGTCACTAGCTCATGGACTCTTGACAATTACATGAAAGAAACATAATTCCCATACTGAAACTATTAGACTGCAAAGGGAAATACACGTAGACCTGACTCATGGCAAATATAAGTAAATACATATATTTAAAACTTTACATTAATAAATGTAGCGCCAAACATAGCTGAGAGTGTCTTAAATAATGATACATACTTACCGAAAGACATCCATCGATGTATAGCAGGCAGCCAAACCAGTTCTGAAAACTATCAGCAAAGGAAATGGTATAAGAGTATATCGTCAATCTGAAAAGGGAGGTAGGAGATGAATCCCTACGACCGATATCAGAGAACCCTTGAAAAGATTTCCCATGAGTGAAACCATTAAAATCAACAGGCGATACTCTCTTCACATCCCTCTGACAAACACTGTACTCTGAGAGGAATTGGGCTTCAATTTGCTTAGAAGTGCTCATCATAGAAGAAATCAAGCGCAAACTTACTTCACCACCTCCATAGGAGACAAAGTTTGTAAAACTAAGGTGCGAGTGTGGTGGGAGGTGTATTTTTGGCATTTTGAGGTTTGGGAAACTTTGCCTCCTCCTGGTAGGAATGTATATCCCATACGTCACTAGCTCATGGACTTTTGCCATTTACATGAAAAAATTGGTCTAAAGTCATCTGAGAAATATGGTAAACACCTCTATTTTTAACCTTCTGTTGTGGAGGCAAATATAAGACTGAGGTGATCATAGAGGTGAGAGATCAAAAGCTCAGTGTGTTGGGTACCTTTCCCTCCTCCTAGTCCCCTGATGGAATGGCTTGTGGACTCTCGCCACCTTATGAAAGAATATTGAATCCCATAAATGTATACATTTTCCAACAGTGTACATATTAAGGAATATGAATTTCCACAAGGGATCTTAAAATACTTTTTCCATTACACCATGCCATCCTTTATTTATAAGGGCTAAACTAACCCAAATACCCAATAAACCACATTCACTTTTAGTATTTCTAAAAAGTGCACACATTGGGTTACATAATATTCTAAAAAGGTGTGCTTAAAAGTGCACAGGGAAGCACATAAACGTGGAATAGTTTGTAAGGTAGATTTGCACAAGAATGGGAAAACACCTGAGGTGTGCGTGCAAGGGTGGGAAGTGCATCTAACCTTGTATGTATAAGAGAAGGAAAAGACCTGTGAGTGTGAGTAAGGGCGGGAGGAATGCCTGTGTGAGTGTGTGTTAAAGAATACTAGCATGGGTTTTTTGCGTGTCAGGGAGCACATTGACTGTGTTTAAAAGTAGAACATCTGGGCATGTGAATATGCTTGGGTAAGGTTCAAAAGAAAACAAAATGGACAAAATGAATTGCTATTTTATGCGTCAGTCTGAGCAGACAAGACAGACGGCAAAATCAGGTAATAAAAATTGGACTTCTTTTCAGTATACAACATTTTTTTCACATTAATAAAAGCGCATGGTAGAATAGGAAATGTAGACATTTAGGAGTTGGAACAAAAAAATTAAAAAATCTTTATTCATGGTTTAAAACACAAAAACTTTAGTTATGTTTTGCACAGAGTGTTTGTTCACACATTTGCTATGTCTACAAGGACCAAGATTGGCCTAGATGCTTTGCCAGAATGAAATGAAAAACAATTATTAAATGTCCATTTCATGTTACATGACGTAGGGCACCATACAAGTTTTCTAAACATCATACCCACTCAAGTTAGTATTTTTCTAGAAAGGTCCGACACTTAATTGTATCTAATGTTTGTGCATGGTTTAAAGGGACAGTCAACACCAGAATTTTTGTTGTTTTAAAATATAGATAATCCCTTAAAGGGACACTGAACCCAATTTTTTTCTTTCGCGATTCAGATAGAGCATGCAATTTTAAGCAATTTTCTAATTTACTCATATTATCAAATTGTTTTCATTCTCTTGGTATCTTTATTTGAAAAAACAAGAATGTACGTTTAGATGCCGGACCATTTTTGGTGAACAACTTGGGTTGTCCATGCTGACTGGACCGCACCAATAAACAAGTGCTGTCCATAATCTGAACCAAAAATTGACAGGCTCCTTAGCTTAGATGTCTACTTTTTCAAATAAATATAGCAAGAGAACAAAGAAAAAATGATAATAGGAGTAAATTAGAAAGTTGCTTAAAATTGCATGCTCTATCTGAATCATGAAACAAAAAAAAATTGGGTTTAGTGTCCCTTTAATTACCCATTCCCCAGTTTTGTATAACCAACAAAGTTATAATACACATTTTACTTCTGTAATTACCTTGTATCTAAGCCTCTGTAGACTGCCCCCTTATTTCAGTTCTTTTGACAGACTTGCATTTTAGCCAATCAGTGCTCACTCCTCTGTAAATTCACTAGCATGAGCTCAATGTTATCTATATGAAACACATGAACTAACCCCTCTAGTGGTGAAAAACTATCAAAATTCATTTAGATTAGAGGCGGCCTTCAAGGTCTAAGAAATTAGCATATGAACCTCCCAGGTTTAGCTTTCAACTAAGAATACCAAGAGAACAAAGCAAAATTGGTGATAAAAGTAAATTGGAAAGTTGTTTAACCCCTTAAGGACAAGGCCATTTTTCAATTTATTTCACTTAAAGAGACATGAAACCAAATTTTTTTCTTTCATGAATTAGATAGATCATGCAATTTTAAACAGCTTTCTAATTTACTTCTATTATCTAATTTTCTTCATTATCTTGATATTCTTTGCTGAAAAGCATATCTAGATATGCTCAGCAGCTGCTGATTGGTAGATGCACATAGATGCCTTGTGTGATTGGCTCACACATGTGCATAGCTATTTCTTCAACAAAGGATATCTAAAGAATGAAGCAAATTAGATAATATAAGTCAAATGGAATGTTATTTAAAATTGTATTCTCTACCCTAATCATGAAAGAAAATTTTTGGGTTTAGTGTCCCTTTAAGGACCAGGGCTATTTTTACATTTCTGCAGTGTTTGTGTTTAGCTGTAATTTTCTTCTTACAAATTTATTGTACCCACACATATTATATACCGTTTTTCTCGCTATTAAATGGACTTTCTAAATATACCATTATTTTCATCATATCCTATAATTTACTATAAATTTTTTTATAAAATATAAGGAAAAAATGGAAAAAAAAGCACTTTTTCTAACTTTGACCCCCAAAATCTGTTACACATCTACAACCACCAAAAAACACCCATGCTAAATAGTTTCTAAATTTTGTCCTGAGTTTAGAAATACCCAATGTTTACATGATCTTTGCTTTTTTTGCAAGTTATAGGGCAATAAGTACAAGTAGCACTTTGCTATTTCAAAACCACTTTTTTTTCAAAATTAGCGCTAGTTATATTGGAACACAGATATCTTTCAGGAATTCTTGAATATCCCTTGACGTGTATATTTTTTTTTAGAAGACATCCCAAAGTATTGATCTAGGCCCATTTTGGTATATTTCAGGCCACCATTTCACCGCCAAATGCGATCAAATAAAAAAAATTGTTCACTTTTTCACAAACTTTAGGTTTGTCACTGAAATTATTTACAAACAACTTGTGCAATTATGGCATATATGGCTGTAAATGCTTCTCTGGGATCCCCTTTGTTCCGAAATAGCAGACACATATGGCTTTGGCGTTGCTTTTTGGTAATTAGAAGGCCACTAAATACCACTGCGCACCAAACGTGTATTATGCCCAGCAGTGAAGGGGTAAATTAGGGAGCATGTAGGGAACTTCTAGGGTTAATTTTAGCTTTAGTGTAGTAGACAACCTCAAGTATTGTTCAAGGCCCATCTTGGTATATTTCATGCCACTATTTCAACGCCAAATGCGATCAAATTAAAAAAAATCGTAAAATTATTCACAATTTTAGGTTTCTCACTGAAACTATTTACAAACAGCTTGTGCAATTATGGCACACATGGTTGTAAATGCTTCTCTGGGATCCCCTTTGTTCAGAAATAGCAGACATATATGGCTTTGGAGTTGCTTTAGTCTGCCAGTACTAAAATAAAAGCTATCTTTTAATTTTTTTAATTCCCCCCCCCAGCATATTTACATATGCTGCTGTGTAGGATCCCCCCATAGCACCCAACCTCCCTGATCCCCCCCACACAGCCCCCCCCACACAGCTCTCTAATCTTCCCCCTCTCACTATTTGGTGCCATTTTGGGTACTGGCAGCTGTCTGTCAGTACCCACTTTTCAAACTTTTGTGCATTTTTTTTTAATATATATATTTTTTTCTGTAGTGTAGCTGGCCCCCCTCCCCCCTCTCCCAAATCCCTTTTATAAATAAAAATGTAACCCCCATCACCCGCTCCCACCACAGATCACCACCCGCTCCCACCACAACCGGACTGTTTAGATGATTAGATCGCGGGCGGGCGTGCGTGCGCGCGCACGCAGCCCCTCCCCCGTGCGCGCTCCTGCACGCACCGGGGACTAATCCGGAAGAAGATTGCCAGCGATGGGCCACCCACCCTCTTCCCTGCAGCTGCTCCCACCCACCAACGATCGGCACCATCACTGGCCGATGCAGAGAGGGCCACAGAGTGGCCCTCTCTGCATCCGTGTGCCAGAAAAACATAATTTATGTAAGAACTTACCTGATAAATTCATTTCTTTCATATTAGCAAGAGTCCATGAGCTAGTGACGTATGGGATATACATTCCTACCAGGAGGGGCAAAGTTTCCCAAACCTCAAAATGCCTATAAATACACCCCTCACCACACCCACAATTCAGTTTAACGAATAGCCAAGAAGTGGGGTGATAAAAAAGTGCGAAAGCATATAAAATAAGGAATTGGAATAATTGTGCTTTATACAAAATCATAACCACCACAAAAAAAGGGCGGGCCTCATGGACTCTTGCTAATATGAAAGAAATGAATTTATCAGGTAAGTTCTTACATAAATTATGTTTTCTTTCATGTAATTAGCAAGAGTCCATGAGCTAGTGACGTATGGGATAATGATTACCCAAGATGTGGATCTTTCCACACAAGAGTCACTAGAGAGGGAGGGATAAAATAAAGACAGCCAATTCCTGCTGAAAATAATCCACACCCAAAATAAAGTTTAATGAAAAACATAAGCAGAAGATTCAAACTTAAACCGCTGCCTGAAGTACTTTTCTACCAAAAACTGCTTCAGAAGAAGAAAATACATAAAAATGGTAGAATTTAGTAAAAGTATGCAAAGAGGACCAAGTTGCTGCTTTGCAAATCTGATCAACCGAAGCTTCATTCCTAAACGCCCAGGAAGTAGAAACTGACCTAGTAGAATGAGCTGTAATCCTCTGAGGCGGAGTTTTACCCGACTCAACATAGGCAAGATGAATTAAAGATGTCAACCAAGATGCCAAAGAAATGGCAGAAGCTTTCTGGCCTTTTCTAGAACCGGAAAAGATAACAAATAGACTAGAAGTCTTTCGGAAAGATTTAGTAGCTTCAACATAATATTTCAAAGCTCTAACAACATCCAAAGAATGCAACGATTTCTCCTTAAAATTTTTAGGATTAGGACATAATGAAGGAACCACAATTTCTATACTAATGTTGTTGGAATTCACAACTTTAGGTAAAAATTCAAAAGAAGTTCGCAGCACCGCCTTATCCTGATGAAAAATCAGAAAAGGAAACTCACAAGAAAGAGCAGATAATTCAGAAACTCTTCTGGCAGAAGAGATGGCCAAAAGGAACAAAACTTTCCAAGAAAGTAATTTAATGTCCAATGAATGCATAGGTTCAAACGGAGGAGCTTGAAGAGCCCCCAGAACCAAATTCAAACTCCAAGGAGGAGAAATTGACTTAATGACAGGTTTTATACGAACCAAAGCTTGTACAAAACAATGAATATCAGGAAGAATAGCAATCTTTCTGTGAAAAAGAACAGAAAGAGCAGAAATTTGTCCTTTCAAGGAACTTGCGGACAAACCCTTATCTAAACCATCCTGAAGAAACTGTAAAATTCTCGGTATTCTAAAAGAATGCCAAGAAAAAAGATGAGAAAGATACCAAGAAATATAAGTCTTCCAGACTCTATAATATATCTCTCTAGATACAGATTTACGAGCCTGTAACATAGTATTAATCACAGAGTCAGAGAAACCTCTTTGACCAAGAATCAAGCGTTCAATCTCCATACCTTTAAATTTAAGGATTTCAGATCCTGATGGAAAAAAGGACCTTGAGACAGAAGGTCTGGTCTTAACGGAAGAGTCCACGGTTGGCAAGAGGCCATCCGGACAAGATCCGCATACCAAAACCTGTGAGGCCATGCCGGAGCTACCAGCAGAACAAACGAGCATTCCTTCAGAATCTTGGAGATTACTCTTGGAAGAAGAACTAGAGGCGGAAAGATATAGGCAGGATGATACTTCCAAGGAAGTGATAATGCATCCACTGCCTCCGCCTGAGGATCCCGGGATCTGGACAGATACCTGGGAAGTTTCTTGTTTAGATGAGACGCCATCAGATCTATTTCTGGAAGTTCCCACATTTGAACAATCTGAAGAAATACCTCTGGGTGAAGAGACCATTCGCCCGGATGCAACGTTTGGCGACTGAGATAATCCGCTTCCCAATTGTCTATACCTGGGATATGAACCGCAGAGATTAGACAGGATCTGGATTCCGCCCAAACCAAAATTCGAGATACTTCTTTCATAGCCAGAGGACTGTGAGTCCCTCCTTGATGATTGATGTATGCCACAGTTGTGACATTGTCTGTCTGAAAACAAATGAACGATTCTCTCTTCAGAAGAGGCCAAAACTGAAGAGCTCTGAAAATTGCACGGAGTTCCAAAATATTGATCGGTAATCTCACCTCCTGAGATTCCCAAACTCCTTGTGCCGTCAGAGATCCCCACACAGCTCCCCAACCTGTGAGACTTGCATCTGTTGAAATTACAGTCCAGGTCGGAAGCACAAAAGAAGCCCCCTGAATTAAACAATGGTGATCTGTCCACCACGTTAGAGAGTGTCGAACAATCGGATTTAAAGATATTAATTGAGATATCTTTGTGTAATCCTTGCACCATTGATTCAGCATACAGAGCTGAAGAGGTCGCATGTGAAAACGAGCAAAGGGGATCGCGTCCGATGCAGCAGTCATAAGACCTAGAATTTCCATGCATAAGGCTACCGAAGGGAATGATTGTGACTGAAGGTTCTGACAAGCTGCAATCAATTTTAGACGTCTCTTGTCTGTTAAAGACAGAGTCATGGACACTGAATCTATCTGGAAACCCAGAAAGGTTACCCTTGTCTGAGGAATCAAAGAACTTTTTGGTAAATTGATCCTCCAACCATGATCTTGAAGAAACAACACAAGTTGATTCGTATGAGATTCTGCTAAATGTAAAGACTGTAAATGTACACATATATTCGGTTTGGTTGGTGTTAAGACTCCCTTCCAGCTACCCAGGGGCAAGACTGCCCTTCTCTCCACATTTCCTTCCATCACAGTTACAGTGACATAGCTGTATCGTACGGCGTTTGATTGTGGTGAGGACGGCCTTATACCAGCCAGCTGGTTTGCTGTAGAATACCAGCCTGCTTCCACTGGCACATCTGGGTGCCACCCTACTTGTGAGTACCCTGTATCTCTATGATTGGATCATTTGGTTGTTGATTGATCTGCACATGTGGCGCCTCTGTCCTTTTTGTTTTCTGCTGTAGCGTTCCACCATCTGATTGGGTGAAGTCAGAGTGCAGCCTGCCACGTCTTCCACACTTCGAGGACTTCCATTGGACTTTTTTGTATCTAAGGACTGGTTCTATTTTTTCCTGTGGTATCTACTCTACATCTTGTTTTCATTTGGTAATATTGTATATACCCACATATCTACATATCTATATCTATTATGTTAACTATAGATTAGCCTTGTTATGGCTATCATCAGCGCCTCCTGTAGGAAATAGTGGTCTATAGGGTTTATATATTTTAACCGTTATATTCCATCTTAATCCTGTTTTCTATCTATAATTTATAGGGACAAACAAAACACAGGCTTTCTAGTAAAAATGGTGAACAAGTCCATTTACACATTATATAATATCAACTACGAGTTAAACAAATAGTTTAATATAAGTACCAAAGTATTGCACTTCAAGATTTAGGATGCACATTTAAAGCTCCTCATATTCATATCAATATATTTGAGGTAGTTAACTTCCTATTTTTAATTTAATATAAATATATTTTTATTTAGGGGGTCAATAGTTCAATTTCATTTGGTTGTCATGAATTTTGGATGACATGCACTTCAGATATATTATATTAATTTTTATTTTATTATCTCTTTCCCTTTTCTCTATATAATCATGTATAATTCTCTTTGAAATCTATGATAAAATGATGTATGCAGTTTCCAACAAAGGGTTAATTTGCTGGGAATTTGCTCTTGTAGGAGTGGTTTCCCAGGTGTATGCATTGATTGTTTTCTCACTTGTGCTTGTGATTAGTAGGGCTTGTATATTTATAGGCACTTTTTAGATTGTATTTTATGCCTGATGAAACAGTGTTTTGATACACTGAGAAACGTGTTGCATTAAGCTAAGGTGGGCTGCTAGCATATCCCACCTTATGGTTCCATTGTATTTTATTTTTTCCTTTTTAATAAACCTGTTTTTATCTTTATCATTATCATACATTTTTTGGAACCTTTAATATAGCCCCATATACTAATCACTCCCACTGGGAGCTCACAGCTGCAGAGACTGCTTTCTCTGGATTGTTGCAATTCATTACCAGGGTTTTGCTGTTCCTGAGTTCCAGAGCTTTGGCCTATCGATGTGACCAGTAAGCTGGGTAACTGCTAACTACCCAGCCTGTTCCTAATAGCACTGTCTGAGTGCTGCTCTCAAATGTGAGTACCCTGTATAGGGGTTTTTATCTTTATACTAATATATTATACTACTGGCACACACAGGCGCCCCTTCTGTTTTATTTGCCTATCTAGAATTCTTGTGACCCCTTCTTCTGGTTATTCAAGACTGAACAGTGAGCTGGGTTGCTGCAAAATATCCAGCCTGTATCCAATATGTCTGAGTGCTCCTCACAAATGTGAGTACCCTGATTAGGTTTATATCTAGTTCTTGTCATTGGTGCACACATGTGCCTCTCTTGTTCTTTATATCCATCTAGATATTCCTGACATCTTTTTGTGAGGAGAGAGCAGCATTCTACCAAAAAAATATTGGTTTCTTCTGAGTCTCATCAGGTGGACTTTGAGACACATCAGCTAACTATATTGAGAGACTATCTTGTTCACTTTTTATCTTTGTATTTGCATTCATCACTTTTTTATTTTCTCTATGTTTGTACAGGAATAATATAGGTAGTTATAAATCATAAGTTGGTACGCATACACTGGTATGTCGATATAGTGTTGTCAAATTCCCACTTGGGTAAATTGTTATAGTCTCATACCGTACTTGACCGTTTAGCGCCCCCTATCTGGAGTCAGACGATTTTGACTTTGTGCAATAGCTTCTTAGATGTGACAGAGACACCCACCTCTGACAGGGACCTGTAGACAAAAAAAACGGAGTAACCAACCCTGGTTTTCTATGGAGGGGTAGCATTTATGTTAGAAGTTAAGCAAAGACCACCTCGCCGCCTTCTAACTGCTAAAATCCACCAATACTCTTACTAAAGAGATTCACATGGACACAGCTTGACCCCAAGCCTTGCTTGCAGGGAAAAGTACCCACCAAAGGATTAAATATCTTCAGACACCATCTTCGCACCTCCTCCCGTGATAAAGGCAAAGAATGACTAGGGATTATGGGTATGGGAAGTGACACTTAACAGCTCTGCTGGGGTGTTCTTTGCTTCTTCCTGCTGGCCAGGAGTTAAATATCTCACTAATAATTGGAATTAAATTGTGGACTCTCCATGCCATTGGAAAGAATTGAGCATATATCTGCAGTAGAGTATGGGTGTAGTATTTAAAGACTAGTATAGTGTACTTGTAAAGAAGTATTATAAATAGCAAGATGCGCCTGCATAATGTCTTTTACCATATGCTGTGAGGCAATGTCTCCCTGTCAAGAAATTGTAAACTAACAAATAAACAAAGATCAGGGCAGCATAAGTAAAATCATCATAAAAGGTCAATGTCTTCAAAATCCTATTAACCAATAGAACCAATTAATAATAGAGACTCATGGAATATAATTTTAATAGAAACTAAAAAAGTTAGAGGTAGCATTAAATACATTGACTGCAAACATGAAAATAGGTCAAGTAATTTAATATCATCTGAAGAGATAAATGTGCAGTTTGCTAATGGACTACCAAATAGATAGTTGACAACTTAACCTATAGGCTCATTGACAATGATTTACTTGTCCAAATCTAGATCAAACAACTACTTCATCAAATAAAAAAATAAGATCAAAGTATACAGATTTCAGAACTCATGTAATGTGCATGGACACAGTCTTAAAATCCAATAAGGCAAATGTAGTGTGCTGATCACTAAAGTCATATCTATCATAAAGAAACTAAAAGGCTAGATTCCAAGTGGAGGGCAAAATATTGCTTATCTGAAAGTGATATTTGTGCTCCACTGAGTAATACCAACGCACAAAATATCAGCCGCAATGCGAACACAAGCTTGCGTTTGCATTGCTGAGAAGCATTGTGCTCACGAGAGCGCGCTTCTATAGGCTCCAATGGGAGCCTTGTTCTCATGCCGTGAGACAGGACATGAGGACTAGCGCAGCGAAGGAGCTAATTTGCGCAAAAAGCAACGGCAGCAAATTGTAAATATATATGTACATATATATTTATGTGTTAAAATGTGTACACATATTAACATATACATATATATTTGCAGGGAACACAAGGTTCCCATAGACTACAATGTTAAGGCACTTTTCAGTGCCGTTCTGTTTCTAACACCCTACAGCTGCCAACTTTAGCCCCCCATATACATATATATATACATATATATATAATAAAGTAGAAGAAAAGTTGCTAGCAGCGGTCTTAAAAGCAAATAGTCTTTATTAGAACATCAATAATAAAAACACTCCAGGAAATGCCACAAATGCATACACAACATTTAGTCCGCTAACATGTTTCGGCCAGGGGCCGTAATCATAGCTACTGGACTTTGCACCTGCGTACCTTAAAAAGCACCAGGATCGCCCTGATTGGGTAAAAACAAAATCTCACATTGTGATGCTGTTTTAACTCTTTGAGTACTTTGACAGAGAAATGCTATATTTCAATTTGAAATTTTCTATTACAAAGAACCTGTCACCAAAAACTATCTAATAAAAATATACACAAACATATATGACAGCAAAATAATCTAATGAAAGCTAGTCAGAGGGCCTTAAACGTTAAATCGAAGTATGGAAAAAAAAAATCGCTTATGTGCACACTATATAGAATAACTACCTACCTGCCAAATTGTATAACATTAAGAATACAATACAATTTCTAACAATATATATATAAAGTTACTGAAATAGTTTACATAACATTATAATGAGCTATAAATAACAGTTGTACTGTATATATTTAAATGGTGGCCAAAAGCGTTATAAATCATCAAAGATTTAATATGTAATAAATGAATAGATGAATATTTCCTATTCTGCCTCTTAATCGTAATCTGTCAAATATTAGATAGGGAACATAGTAATATACTAAACTAGAAAGAGAGGGAGCCTAATATATGCAGAACTTATTATAGTAGCTTTGTGGTGTATTGTGTGTTACATAAGCACTGCATAAATTCTCATGACATATATATTTAGTAAAGAAATGAGAATGGAATTCATATGTCACCAAACATCCCATGTATTGTCATCTTAGTGTTTTTCTCCTTGTGGAAATTTCGGTGATATGGCTAGTGAATGCCTAGCCCTCAGGGGAAAATGAAGACAAGGGAAAGCTCTATATGATGTAAGAAAGAGTAGATAGGGGCACAAAATGTCAAAATAGCAGAAATGCAAAATTACTGGATTGTAGGGGATTGAGTCAGGCGCCGCAGAAGAGGGAATAGAGACCTATGGCAAAAAATCTCATTGCCAATAATTAATTAGATCATACTCAGAATTCAGGCCAGTAGGTACACGTGTCTGGAGTCTGAAGATCCAAAACATTTCCCTCTTCTGCAGCAGCCTATCCCTATCTCCTCCCCTAGGGGGACAGGTAACTCTTTCAATAGCCTGCCATTTCAGTGTATTAACACTGCTGCAATGATGTTTAGCAAAATGCTGCACCAAAGGTGTAGATGCTGTTCCTGCCTGTATAGTCGACAGATGATTTCATATGCGGACCTTCACCTCTGTTGTGGTGAGCCCCACGTACTGTAAGTGACAGTGGGTACAACTGAGGACATAGACCACATATGTGGAGGTGCACTTTAGACATGTTTGTATGGGGAACCTTTCACCTGTCACCTCTGACTTGACGTTATCTGCAGGGAGAACAAATTCACATACCCTACATTTGTTGTGACATTTAAAGATTCCCCTATGTGTAAGCCAGGAGCTCTGTCGTGTATCGGTTTTGGGTAAGACTGATGGTGACAACACATTACCTAGAGTACTTGTTTTTCTATAGGAACACCGCAGTCCTTGGGAGACACAATTCTCTAATTTGTCATCCGCAGCAAGAAAAGAAAAATGTTTTTTCACTATTCTGCAAATGTCCTGGTATTCCTGACTGTATTCTGTAACAAAGGTTACTCCTTTGTGTTGTCCCTCAGATGCATTATGAACATTCCTAGTTGTGTCCAAAGTTTGCTTCCTATCAAGCGCATCAACCTGATTTCTTGCTTTTTTGATGACATGGGAACTATACACCCTACTCTTTAGTCTGTTTGTCAGATCCTTTGATTGTTCTGTATATTTATAGGGTAATGTGCAATTGCGTTTAACCCTAGTAAATTGTCCCTTGGCTACCGCATAAGGTACATGCCTTGGGTGACAACTACTCGCATGGAGGAGAGTGTTTCCTGCTATGGGTTTCCTAAAAATCTCAGTAAGCACTTTTCCATCATCTGTACCTTTGATAGTGATGTCTAAAAAGTTTATTTCATTTTCACTTAGTTCATGGGTAAACTTAATTCCAATATTATTGGAGTTCAGATACGCCACGAAAGATGTAAACTGCAGTGTGCTCCCTTTCCATACAAGTAGTAGATCGTCTATGAAACGAACATAAAAACAAATCAGATGTCTGTAGGGATTTCCATCTCCAAAGACGTGGGACAGCTCCCACCAACCCATGAAAAGGTTGGCATAGGAGGGGGCAAACTTGGCCCCCATAGCTGTCCCACGTCTCTGGAGATAGAATCTGTCCTCAAATGAAAAATAGTTGTGAGTGAGCAAAAACTTTAATACTCTAAGTATAAAGCACCGAAAATCCATAGAAAAATCAGAATAGCGCTCCAGAAAAAAACCAACTGCTGTAAGACCCTCCTCATGAGGGATCGAGGAGTACAATGCTACTACATCAATAGTTGCCCATTTATAACAAGCACTGTTCCACTTTAATTTGTCTAGAATCATTATTACATCTTTTGTGTCCTGGATGTAACTATGTAAATTCTGTACAAGTGGTTGTAGAATACTATCAACCCATTGTGACACATGTTCCAACAGAGAGTTTATGCCACTAACTATTGGACGACCCCTGACTTCTGTCAGGGATTTGTGGACTTTGGGCAGATGATGGAAAATGGGCACAACTGGGTGATCAACCACTAAAAACTCAAAGGTTTTTTGGTCGTAGTGCCCATCCTCCAACCCATCGTCCAAAATGTCCAATAGTTCCTTCTTAAATGTGGTGGTAGGATCCCTATCAAGAGGGATATAGTCCTCAATGTTGGTAAGCTGGCGTAGTGCCTCATTTACATAGTCAGTCTTGTTCAAAACCACGACAGAGCCCCCCTTATCGGCTGTGCGTATAACAATGTCTTTGTTCTCTTGGAGCTCCTTAAGGGCCGCTCTCTCAGACCTGGACAAGTTGGGAGTCTGGTAGACAACTGAATCTTTTAGTTTAATCAAGTCACGTTCCACCCGTTCAACATTAATTAGGATCAGCGTATGATTCAACACGCTGAAGCACGTACGTCACGCCCCCTCCTGCACAGTAGGACGCCTTTCTGAAGTTTCGCTGAGGAGACCATCGAGTGCACACATGTGAATTCCGGAGGTCTTTGATAGAGACTGAGCTATTTGGGGTCAGCGGTCCAGAGGAGCAGTGAGTAAAGGCGTTTACGCCGTCTGGGATAACTGGTCCTGGTCTTCTCTCTTTATGTTTGAGATTTGAAGGTACCGCACACTCTGTTTGTAGATGTAATAATGATTCTAGACAAATTAAAGTGGAACAGTGCTTGTTATAAATGGGCAACTATTGATGTAGTAGCATTGTACTCCTCGATCCCTCATGAGGAGGGTCTTACAGTAGTTGGTTTTTTTCTGGAGCGCTATTCTGATTTTTCTATGGATTTTCGGTGCTTTATACTTAGAGTATTAAAGTTTTTGCTCACTCACAACTATTTTTCATTTGAGGACAGATTCTATCTCCAGAGACGTGGGACAGCTATGGGGGCCAAGTTTGCCCCCTCCTATGCCAACCTTTTCATGGGTTGGTGGGAGCTGTCCCACGTCTTTGGAGATGGAAATCCCTACAGACATCTGATTTGTTTTTATGTTCGTTTCATAGACGATCTACTACTTGTATGGAAAGGGAGCACACTGCAGTTTACATCTTTCGTGGCGTATCTGAACTCCAATAATATTGGAATTAAGTTTACCCATGAACTAAGTGAAAATGAAATAAACTTTTTAGACATCACTATCAAAGGTACAGATGATGGAAAAGTGCTTACTGAGATTTTTAGGAAACCCATAGCAGGAAACACTCTCCTCCATGCGAGTAGTTGTCACCCAAGGCATGTACCTTATGCGGTAGCCAAGGGACAATTTACTAGGGTTAAACGCAATTGCACATTACCCTATAAATATACAGAACAATCAAAGGATCTGACAAACAGACTAAAGAGTAGGGGGTATAGTTCCCATGTCATCAAAAAAGCAAGAAATCAGGTTGATGCGCTTGATAGGAAGCAAACTTTGGACACAACTAGGAATGTTCATAATGCATCTGAGGGACAACACAAAGGAGTAACCTTTGTTACAGAATACAGTCAGGAATACCAGGACATTTGCAGAATAGTGAAAAAACATTTTTCTTTTCTTGCTGCGGATGACAAATTAGAGAATTGTGTCTCCCAAGGACTGCGGTGTTCCTATAGAAAAACAAGTACTCTAGGTAATGTGTTGTCACCATCAGTCTTACCCAAAACCGATACATGACAGAGCTCCTGGCTTACACATAGGGGAATCTTTAAATGTCACAACAAATGTAGGGTATGTGAATTTGTTCTCCCTGCAGATAACGTCAAGTCAGAGGTGACAGGTGAAAGGTTCCCCATACAAACATGTCTAAAGTGCACCTCCACATATGTGGTCTATGTCCTCAGTTGTACCCACTGTCACTTACAGTACGTGGGGCTCACCACAACAGAGGTGAAGGTCCGCATACGAAATCATCTGTCGACTATACAGGCAGGAACAGCATCTACACCTTTGGTGCAGCATTTTGCTAAACATCATCGCAGCAGTGTTAATACACTGAAATGGCAGGCTATTGAAAGAGTTACCTGTCCCCCTAGGGGAGGAGATAGGGATAGGCTGCTGCAGAAGAGGGAAATGTTTTGGATCTTCAGACTCCAGACACGTGTACCTACTGGCCTGAATTCTGAGTATGATCTAATTAATTATTGGCAATGAGATTTTTTGCCATAGGTCTCTATTCCCTCTTCTGCGGCGCCTGACTCAATCCCCTACAATCCAGTAATTTTGCATTTCTGCTATTTTGACATTTTGTGCCCCTATCTACTCTTTCTTACATCATATAGAGCTTTCCCTTGTCTTCATTTTCCCCTGAGGGCTAGGCATTCACTAGCCATATCACCGAAATTTCTACAAGGAGAAAAACACTAAGATGACAATACATGGGATGTTTGGTGACATATGAATTCCATTCTCATTTCTTTACTAAATATATATGTCATGAGAATTTATGCAGTGCTTATGTAACACACAATACACCACAAAGCTACTATAATAAGTTCTGCATATATTAGGCTCCCTCTCTTTCTAGTTTAGTATATTACTATGTTCCCTATCTAATATTTGACAGATTACGATTAAGAGGCAGAATAGGAAATATTCATCTATTCATTTATTACATATTAAATCTTTGATGATTTATAACGCTTTTGGCCACCATTTAAATATATACAGTACAACTGTTATTTATAGCTCATTATAATGTTATGTAAACTATTTCAGTAACTTTATATATATATTGTTACAAATTGTATTGTATTCTTAATGTTATACAATTTGGCAGGTAGGTAGTTATTCTATATAGTGTGCACATAAGCGATTTATTTTTTTCTCTCCATACTTCGATTTAACGTTTAAGGCCCTCTGACTAGCTTTCATTAGATTATTTTGCTGTCATATATGTTTGTGTATATTTTTATTAGATAGTTTTTGGTGACAGGTTCTTTGTAATAGAAAATTTCAAATTGAAATATAGCATTTCTCTGTTAAAGTACTCAAAGAGTTAAAACAGCATCACAATGTGAGATTTTGTTTTTACCCAATCAGGGCGATCCTGGTGCTTTTTAAGGTACGCAGGTGCAAAGTCCAGTAGCTATGATTACGGCCCCTGGCCGAAACATGTTAGCGGACTAAATGTTGTGTATGCATTTGTGGCATTTCCTGGAGTGTTTTTATTATTGATGTTCTAATAAAGACTATTTGCTTTTAAGACCGGTGCTAGCAACTTTTCTTCTACTTTATTTCAAATATTCCGGGCAGCAGCAGCAGCAGGTCTGGGACTCACAGCTCCAAAGTCGGTTCATGGGAACTCTGTTTTCAACATTAATTAGGATCAGCGTATGGATTCAACACGCTGAAGCACGTACGTCACGCCCCCTCCTGCACAGTAGGACGCCTTTCTGAAGTTTCGCTGAGGAGACCATCGAGTGCACACATGTGAATTCCGGAGGTCTTTGATAGAGACTGAGCTATTTGGGGTCAGCGGTCCAGAGGAGCGGTGAGTAAAGGCGTTTACGCCGTCTGGGATAACTGGTCCTGGTCTTCTCTCTTTATGTTTGAGATTTGAAGGTACCGCACACTCTGTTTGTAACCGCTTGTTGTACTCCTAAACCTCCGGTTTTCTGAAGCACACTCAGTCTCTAATACGTTCACTGATAACCATCACAGGCGTGTATAGGGGGTCTGCCGAGTTGCTTCAAGTGGCTCAAAGCGATTTATACATACACATTCTACAGTTTATTGCTTTGATACGGAGCACGCACATTTACCGGACTTTGTTTATGTCTACAAGACAACTAATCCTAATAGGACAGTAACAGTGACTTTTTACTTTTGGTTTATATATATATAATATATATATATATACTGTATATATATTGAGCATCCTGAGATATTTTGCAGTCAGTCATAAAGAATTTTATCGAACACAGTTTCTGAAGTGTTTGACTGATATTGATAAAGGAGAATCTCTTAGTGACTCACAGCTGAATCCTCTTTGGGGAAATCTACGCGGAGCCACAGCGTCTGCTGACCTTCTATTCATAAGTCAGGTTCTAAGCAGAGTTTGGAGTTGGTTTACCAATGTAAAATACTTATTCTATTTTGGTATTTAAAAAATAAATAAATCATCATATAAAAAATTTAAAAACATTTGTTGAATTGTTTTTTTTCATTTATTTCTTTTCTGTTTTTTTCTTCTTTTTTCTGGCAGAGGGGGAGCATACATATATAATATGATGTTTTGTTTTTTCTTTACCTGTATTGAGATGATACATTAAATAAAATTACCACATATTAGAGTTTAGAAGACCTAATGTTGAGCACACCTTTGTAGGACCTTAGTAGGGTTCTTTCTATTAGCAACGTTCCTTTGATCTCTTATCTACATCTTATATGAACATTATTAATTGATTGACACATGCTAATTCACACTAAAATGGGGATTGCCAAATTATTATCTACATAACATAATGGCCTATAATGGCCTTGATTCTAATGTTTATTACATTTTTGTTAGATAAATATAAAAAGGATAGGCTGTTTTATTTTATCAAAACTATCACAATCTGACAGAATTAAACTCAGCTGAGATTGATAAGTCCCACGTTATTTGATCTCCATTCCCCCTCAACAGTACCATTTATGACCGATAATGGCTGACTATTGACAAAAAACAAAGTGATACCCTATAAAATGGAACTGCTGGCTAGCAGCCGAGCTGAATGGATGCAACACACAGCAGCTCCTCAAACAATCCTTAGTAATTAAGTGTTTTTATTAGTGAATCTGCCCCAAAAGACTTAATTTGTTTTTTATATAGTGGGGCATTTGTGAGGAGCAATTAAGTGCTTGGACGAGAGGCTACACCTTGCGGGGAGAGAAAAGCGGTGCGCATAAAGAGAAGGGGAATACCTCTAACAGATACCCACTTGACTACGCTCCTATTCTGGGACCAGCACTAATACAGCAGTCGGACAGTACCTCCGGAGGGTCGGGGCCCCGCTCCGGAGCCGACTGAGCAATCTAAGAAAGTTATAAGGGCAGACAGCGGTGGGCTCAACTAGCGCAGACTCTCACATCTACTCCGGAGGGATAAGCAAATACCGGAGGTTACACCGGGAGAGATTTTCATTTATTTTTACCCCATATGTGCCGATCTTAAGCCGCCCAAGCCCAAGACACACATAACGCACATTGAGCCATATCACACAGAGACCAGTGGCGCGGAAAGACGCCATTTTGAGAGCATTAGTACACAGTGCAGAGAAAGTTGGAGCTCCGGTCTCTATTCCTTTTCTTTTCCTTACCGTAAAAGTGACTGACTCTGAATATCAATGCCAGCTAACTACACTATGGCTCCTAGTTCTAATTAAAGAGAAGCCCCTCAGACCCACAAATCAAAAGCGGGTTCACGGATATTATCTTACATATTTTCAGAGGGTGAAGATCTTAATGCTCCTGCAGACACAAACTGTCTAGAAATCACACGGTTTGGGGAAAATTAGTGCACTACACCTAAAAGGAGATTTGTTTGTGGATTATTTGACAGCTACACTGAAGCTTTTAATGCAATGTACTACCCATGCTGAAAAGGTTTTTATTTGCTGCAACAAGTTGCCATTGCTGTAGAGAGGGGGGAGAGGGTGTAACAACAAGTAAAGAAGAGTCATCTGCAGCATTTCCCCATCTGCCCCCCTCTCAATATATTTCATGAGCTTGGGGGTCGCTGTGTGGTTCCCTCTCCCCTACATTTCCTGCTGATTGACATATCAGTAGGTCATACCCCAATTCCTTTTCCCGTTTCCGTCCAGTGAGGACAGCTTCCCTGGGGCAGGGGGAACTTTCAGTGACCACTTCAGCTTCCCATCTGAGCGCTTGCTAAAGGTCTAGAGACAGTTAACACGGAGGATGTAGAGGCCAGGTAGAATAGGGTAAAGGATTCTGACACAGGTAGGATAGGGCAAAGGATTCTGACACAGGTAGGATAGGGAAAAGGAGACTGACACAGGTAGAATAGGGAAAAGGATTCTGACACAGGTAGGATAGGGCAAAGGATTCTGACACAGGCAGAATAGGGAAAAGGAGACTGACACAGGTAGAATAGGGAAAAGGATTCTGACACAGGTAGGATAGGGAAAAGAAGACTGACACAGGTAGGATAGGGAAAAGAAGACTGACACAGGTAGGATAGGGAAAAGGATTCTGACACAGGTAGGATAGGGAAAAGGAGACTGACACAGGTAGAATAGGGAAAAGGATTCTGACACAGGTAGGATAGGGAAAAGGAGACTGACACAGGTAGAATAGGGAAAAGGAGACTGACACAGGTAGGATAGGGAAAAGGATTCTGACACAGGTAGGATAGGGAAAAGAAGACTGACACAGGTAGGATAGGGAAAAGAAGACTGACACAGGTAGGATAGGGAAAAGGATTCTGACACAGGTAGGATAGGGAAAAGGAGACTGACACAGGTAGAATAGGGAAAAGGATTCTGACACAGGTAGGATAGGGAAAAGGAGACTGACACAGGTAGAATAGGGAAAGGAGACTGACACAGGTAGGATAGGGAAAAGGATTCTGACACAGGTAGGATAGGGAAAAGAAGACTGACACAGGTAGGATAGGGAAAAGAAGACTGACACAGGTAGGATAGGGAAAAGGATTCTGACACAGGTAGGATAGGGAAAAGGAGACTGACACAGGTAGAATAGGGAAAATGATTCTGACACAGGTAGGATAGGGAAAAGGAGACTGACACAGGTAGAATAGGGAAAAGGGACTGACACAGGTAGAATAGGGAAAAGGATTCTGACACAGGTAGGATAGGGAAAAGGAGACTGACACAGGTAGGATAGGGAAAAGGAGACTGACACAGGTAGTATAGGGAAAAGGATTCTGACACAGGTAGGATAGGGAAAAGGATTCTGACACAGGTAGGATAGGGAAAAGGAGACTGACACAGGTAGGATAGGGAAAAGGAGACTGACACAGGTAGGATAGGGAAAAGGATTCTGACACAGGTAGGATAGGGAAAATGATTCTGACACAGGTAGGATAGGGAAAAGGATTCTGACACAGGTAGGATAGGGAAAAGGATTCTGACACAGGTAGGATAGGGAAAAGGATTCTGACACAGGTAGGATAGGGAAAAGGATTCTGACACAGGTAGGATAGGGAAAAGGATTCTGACACAGGTAGTATAGGGAAAAGGATTCTGACACAGGTAGGATATGGAAAATGAGACTGACACAGGTAGGATAGGGAAAAGGAGATTGACACAGGTAGGATAGGGAAAAGGAGACTGACACAGGTAGGATAGGGAAAAGGAGACTGACACAGGTAGGATAGGGAAAAGGATTCTGACACAGGTAGGATAGGGAAAAGGATTCTGACACAGGTAGGATAGGGAAAAGGATTCTGACACAGGTAGGATAGGGAAAGGATTCTGACACAGGTAGGATATGGAAAATGAGACTGACACAGGTAGGATAGGGAAAAGGAGATTGACACAGGTAGGATAGGGAAAAGGAGACTGACACAGGTAGGATAGGGAAAAGGAGACTGACACAGGTAGGATAGGGAAAAGGATTCTGACACAGGTAGGATAGGGAAAAGGAGACTGACACAGGTAGGATAGGGAAAAGGATTCTGACACAGGTAGGATAGGGAAAAGGATTCTGACACAGGTAGGATAGGGAAAAGGAGACTGACACAGGTAGGATAGGGAAAAGGAGACTGACACAGGTAGGATAGGGAAAAGGAGACTGACACAGGTAGGATAGGGAAAAGGATTCTGACACAGGTAGGATAGGGGAAAAGGAGACTGACACAGGTAGGATAGAATAGGAAAAGGAGACTGACACAGGTAGGATAGGGAAAATGATTCTGACACAGGTAGGATAGGGAAAATGATTCTGACACAGGTAGGATAGGGAAAAGGATTCTGACACAGTAGGATAGGGAAAAGGATTCTGACACAGGTAGGATAGGGAAAAGGATTCTGACACAGGTAGGATAGGGAAAAGGATTCTGACACAGGTAGGATAGGGAAAAGGATTCTGACACAGGTAGGATAGGGAAAAGGATTCTGACACAGGTAGGATATGGAAAATGAGACTGACACAGGTAGGATAGGGAAAAGGAGATTGACACAGGTAGGATAGGGAAAAGGAGATTGACACAGGTAGGATAGGGAAAAAGATTCTGACACAGGTATGATAGGGAAAAAGATTCTGACACAAGTAGAATAGGGAAAAGGATTCTGACACAGGTAGAGAGAAAGATAAAGATAATGAAAGGGTAAAGCCATAATGATGAAGTAAAAAAACAAAATACTCATTGCTCCATCAACCCACATCTTATGAAAAAATGAATTGGTCATAAACATTTTTAGAATCTAGGTACATATTTGTAGTAGTAGTTTTAATGTTCCAATATTTGTCTCTTTTAAGCTATTGACCCAACTGCACCATTTATCTGGTATATACTTAAGAGGACTTATTATATAGTAGCTGAACACAGTAATATTATGATAACTATGATAACATATATATATATATATTATATATATCAAAATTCACACAGATTATATATATGTTCCCTGGGGCAGGGGGAACTTTCAGTGACCACTTCAGCTTCCCATCTGAGCGCTTGCTAAAGGTCTAGAGACAGTTAACACGGAGGATGTAGAGGCCAGAGTCATAGTGTGCTGGGATGGTCCGACATGGATGATTAAACACTGACCCCATACCCACTATTGCATCACTTGCAGTGTCATTGCCTCTCATAGATTGCTACTATGAAGATGATATGTTTGCAGAAGGCTTACTCAAGCTATGAAGGTGAACCATTTATTATCTACTAAATATCTCTGGAAGGAGAGGGAGAGATAGAGAGGGCGCAGAAACAGCTAAATACACCTTACTACTCAGCGGAGGTCGGGAGGAATTGGTACCTCTCCACAATAGGAATAAAGAAACTTAGATACATGATAGATACTTGAAAAACCGCAAAAGAAAAGTAACTGAAAACAGCTGGTCTACCAACCTACACAACATGGCTACAAGAAAAGGACTTAAAGGAGACAAAAACCTAAAATCCTTATCAGTAGATACCTTCTTTAAAGCCCCCAAAATCACCAAATCTCAAGAAACCGCCCTAGAGGAAATTGAGGAAGATATGGATTCTGAGAACGAAGAGGAATCTCCAGATCAAATTCCCGCTACTAAAGCAGACCTGCAGGGTCTAGTATCCAAACAGGACATAGCTTCCAACTTCGAGAAACTATGGGAAAAAATGGACAGCTTCCAAACTGCAGTCACTAACAGTCTTACGGATATCAAAACAGAAATGCTAGAGTTGGGAACCCGAGTAGATTCCTTAGAAACAGCTACAGAGGAAATGGGAGAGGAGATTACAACAGTTTCCCAGACTCTTAACTCACATAAACATATACAAGATCTAGAAGAAAAGATTGAAGACTTGGAGAACCGGAGCAGACGCTCTAATATCAGACTCAAAGGTATCCCTGAGTCCATTGGAGCAGAAGATCTACACAACTATCTCCAGCAACTATTCAATGCGATACTAGGAAACTCGATGGACTCTGAATGCCCAATGAAAGAGCGCATAGGGCCCTAAAAGCGAAGCCCAGACCAGATCAACCACCACGAGACGTCATAATTAAGCTTTTGCGGTTCCCTGACAGAGAAAAACTTCTACTAGCTGCTAGAAATAACCCCACATTCAAGTTTCAGGGCAATATTATCCAGTTCTTCCAGGACCTTTGCATTAAAACACTACAGAGAAGATATGCGCTGAAACCTCTCACTCTTCTGCTGAGGAAAAACAACATCCCCTACAGATGGGGCTTCCCTTTCGCGTTACAAGTGATGCGAAATGGCAAAATGCTAACTCTTAAAACCATTGATGAGATCCCGGACATCTGTAAGCTCCTGGACTTGGAACCACCAGACATCCCAGGAGAGGATTTGACATCAGCTCCCTCCGAAAGTTCGTCACTAAATCTAAATCCCAAAGATCAAAATGGAAGAAAGTGACAAACAAAAAGAAATCCAAAACATGAAAAGTCCAGGCAATACATAAATGTCCTGGATGAGAACATCTACTCCTTCTCCTACATTTTGTGGTCTGCCCTCGGACCTATGGGTTGCTGAAGATGGCCAAGAAGCAGATCAAACTTTAAACTCACAGGTGGGGAATGAGACTCCTCGCCTGATGTAAGTGATGCAATGTAGAGACTCCATGTTGGAGACACACAGTACAAATCTTATGTGCTGGATCCGACATGATTGTATTCAAATGTTTAACTGTTATTTAATGTTGTTATTATATCTGTTTGTTTATACATCAATACTTAAATGCACGCAATGTTGTTGTTTTTTTAGTAAGCTCATCTTGTGGAAATGCTCTACAGGCCATAGAAACAAGAAGACACAGCTAGAGAGTCAGGGGAGGAAGGGGGAAACTTACAGCTTCTACTCTTATATTATATATTTAGCTATCAAGACTTAGAGAGAGTTATGCTATCTGGGGTCCCTGCTGCTAAAATAAGAATAGGAAGACACATTGGTATATAGATTGTGATGACTGTCCCTAAGATAGTTTTAGTCTCGCATAATGCGTCTAAACACCGATATCAAAAGAAGGACTGCCATGTCACATTATAGACGGCTGAGGGCTAACGTTATTTATCTTCAGGAGACACATTTCCTGAAAGATACTATCCCCAAATACTGGGCAAGAGATTACTCAAAACAATACCACTCGGCCTTAGACTCCAAGAAAAGGGGGGTCTCTATTTTAATACACTCATCAGTGCCCTTTACACATAGAGACTATCTCTGATAAGGAAGGTAGATACCTCTTGGTTTTTGGGAGTTTGGGAAACACAGAAATTCTTTTATGTAACATATATGCCCCTAATGAACAACAAGACAAATTCTTTGCTGCCATTTCAAATTTGCTAACTGACTGGTCTAGAATAAGAATAATTCTGGCGGGGGATTTTAACATTGACTTGCAGTCACTGACCAGACCAACAAGTACCCAACTGACTAAGAAAAAACAGAGACAGAAAATACGGCTACACATATTCTAGAGACTCTGGCTCAACACACACTGCAGGACACTTGGCGAATTCTGCATGAAGGGTTGGGAGATACTACCTTTTATTCTGCACCGCATGATAGCTACTCAAAAATAGACTATGTATTCACTAGTCAAATACTACAACCAGCAGTTCACTCCTTAGATATTCACCCGTGTGTCTGGTCAGACCACTCCCTGACTGTGCTCACTATGGGAAACCTAATAGACCCAAGAGAACTAGAACATGGACATATGACGCGACTAGCACCAAATACCCACCCGTTAAAAGTAGGATCTTACAACACATACAAGAGTACTGGAATATTAATATAGGGTCCACAGAAAACACAGCCATACCCTGGGCAGCACATAAGACGGTGATCAGAGGGGTCCTAATCAAAGAAAAGACACTATGTAGGAAAAGAAATAATGACCTTATTAACCAATTGAATACTGAAATTACAACGTTAGAAGCACTACATAAATTGAATCACTCTAAAATCACACTCACCAAACTGCTTGAAAAAAAGCAAACACTACAGTCTATATTGAATGAGCATTCCATTAAAGCGGCGCATAGACTGAAAACAAATTACTTTATTTTTGCCAACAAACCCGATAAATATTTAGCAAAAAAACTCAGAGACAATTACCAATCCCTTTCTATACCATGCATTCAGACATCGACAGGCCAGACTACCACTCACCCACAGGACATCGTTGACACGTTTGCCAAGTTCTACCAGATTCTATATGATGGCACGAAAGTGCAACATAACCCAGAGACGAAGGAGGTTTTTGACTCTTTTCTGGAGAAGGCGGACTTGCCAGTGATAACTGAAGATGACAGAACTAATCTGAACGCTGAGATTACAAGAGCTGAAGTAATAGCAGCTATAAAAGATCTTAAACCTGGGAAGGCTCCGGGACCTGATGGATTCCCGGGGGAGTACTATAAGGCGTTTAGGGAAGTCTTAGTGCCACATTTAATAACGTTTGCAAATCACATTATGAAGGGAGGTCCAATACCAGAGGAACTTCTTAGAGCCAAAATCGTGGTCATACCAAAACAGGGGAAAAATCCTAATCTATGTAGCAGTTACAGGCCCATCTCCCTTATTAACCAAGATGTTAAAATAGTGACAAAAATCCTGGCCAACCGACTCAAAAATATTCTACCCAATATTATTCATCCTGACCAAGTGGGATTTATTAAAGATAGGGAAGCCCCAGACAATATCCGCAGGATGGTATCGATAATAGATTTATTGCGAGATAGAAAAATGCCTTCTCTGATCCTTTCACTGGATGCGGAGAAGGCATTTGATAGGGTTGATTGGAAATACATGTTAGATCTTCTATCACGTATGGGATTTGAGGGCAATTTCCTGAAAGCGATACGAGGGCTATATTCCAGACCCACAGCTTTTGTTCGGGCAATAGGGCATCAATCAAAAATTTTCCCATACTTAATGGCACTAGACAAGGCTGCCCGCTCTCACCTCTGATCTTTGCCATATGCATTGAGCCATTGGCAGCATATATACGCAACTGTCCGGATATATCAGGCCTAGTGGTAGGAAAACTCCATCACAAAATCACCCTATTTGCGGACGATGTGTTGCTGACTATCTCTAAACCCCTACAGTCATTGCCGTATGTATATCAAGCAATACAGCAGTTCTCTCAAATATCGGGATACAAAATTAATATAGACAAATGTGAGGCACTTCCCCTTTCTATTCCTAAACACACTATCAAATTGATAGAAGCAAACTTTGATTTTAAGTGGGCTCCAGATGGGTTGAAATATTTGGGTATTAAGTTAATGTCACACTCCTCGAAGCTGTATGAAGCAAACTATACCCCTTTACTTAAAATGATCAGATCCGATCTGGGAAAATGGAAGAAAATGGGTTTTTCTTGGTATGGGAGACTATCTGCGGTAAAAATGACGATCTTACCCAGAATATTATACTTATTCAGGGTGCTCCCGATTAGAATTAATGTTACAGAAATAACCAACCTTCAGAGAGACATACATAGCTTCTTAAGAGATAATAAACATCCGAGAATACCCCACACTATCCTAAACAGACACCGCAATTGGGGGGGATGGTATCCCCAACCTACTTGACTACTATAGGGCAGCAAGACTGGCTCAAGACTCCCTCTTAAGTAGGAGACAGCAAGATGTAATATGGCCTCTTTTAGAGGCAGAGATGCTGGGACAGGAGACTCCGGATGGCATCCTTTGGTGTAAAGACCTGACTAATGGACACGCTATATACCGAAACAAAACCACATTACTCTCTAGACGACAGTGGCCAACCTCCAGAAACATGGAAAGAATTCTCCCTTCGCGTTCTAGGGTGCTACCCCTGAAATACATAGTTAATGACGAATTTAAATATCACATTAGAAAATGGGAAAACAAGGGACTATATAGAGTAGCTGACATATACTCCCAAGGTAATCCGCTAACTTTCACCCAGCTCCAACAGAAACTTGAACCTCTTCCATTACCATGGTTTTTATACCTCCAAGTAATATCAGCTACACGTACATACATGGACAAATCCCCGACATGCATTAAACAAACTGAGCTTGAACACCTATGTACAGCGACGGCTCGACCCAAAAGGGCAATATCTAGGTTATACATTTCAATTCAGGAAATTAAAAGTGACTCTAAAACAACATTAATGGCAAATTGGGAGGCGGACCTAGATAAAGAATTAGAACGAGACAGATGGCAAGAAACATTGCACCAAACCTGTAAGGGCCTCATTGGTGCTGACTTGAGGGAAAATGCACTTAAGACATCTTTCAGATGGTACCTAACCCCAATTAAAACAGCCCACATGGGAAAAGAAAGCTCTAAATTCTGCTACAGAGGGTGCAGAGAGGTAGGTTCATACCTTCACATGTGGTGGGAATGTCCTAAAGTGTATCAAGTTTGGCAGAACTTATCTTTACTACTTGAGAGGGTGTTAGACGAGAGGATTAATCTCACACCCGCCCAGGCTCTGTTACATGAACGCATCCCTAGATTGAACAAACACATTAATATGTTTATTAGAATACTGTGCACTACGACCAGGATAGTGATTGCTAAATATTGGAAAACGAGGTACCGTCGTGGTCAGAAGTAATAGCCAGAATTAAATTGGTGTACTCAATGTATGAGTCAGCAGCACAAATTCAAGACACAGAGGTCCAATTTCAGAAAGTATGGTTTTATTGGATATTGTCTGGGGATAATGGCCGTACCTCGGCAGTAGCTGAGGGGGAAGTGGAGCGGGAGGAGTGAGAGGCACTGATCAAGAGGAGAGGAGGGGTGGCGGGGATTAGAATCAGCTGGTTAGATTAGGAGCAAAACAAGATGAGCAAATAACTCCTTAGAGTGTTAAAATACAAAATACAACGCTGAAGTATTGAGATTTGAGTTTGAATCGTGCATTGATGGTTATTGTTTTTATGTTTACACAGTTTTAGTTTTAAGTTTTTTGTTATAGGGACTGAGAACCCTCGATAGTTATGCCTCATACATATCACGTGCCCCCAAACGGATAAAATATGATGGGCATTGTTAAGAAAATGTTTGGGGGATCATGGGTTTATGTTTAAACAACACACTTCTGCCTGAAAATGTACAGCAGACTCCACAAACGAAGGGGACTGTTCTGGTCAAAATTAAAGAGTGGAAATCGTCTACTGTCCTTGGTAGTAGCTTAATATAGCAACATGGATGTACTTTCAAATACAGGAGAGACTTTTTGAAATCAGAAGTGACATTGAAAGACACTCTTTTTGAAATATGATTATATTTACGTATTTTATGCTGAGTTTATATGTTAAGTTTTATACGACTGGTCATATTTTTACGTTTTGCATACACTGTATATTTTTAAGTTTTGCATACACTGTATAATAAAATTGTAATAATTACCACTTTTACCATTTGTACACAATTTGTATTAGCTTATCCAAGTTATATCCTTCGCCCACTTTGAGGCGCTCCCTAGATCTTAAACTTATCTAACTAGCCACAAGATAAACTAGGTATCTTGATTTTTGGGGAGCCAGAAGGAAACAGAGAGGGCGCTGTGAGACACATCCCCCCCTCCTAATCTTTAACATGCCGTGTTACCTGAGTCCTTCTGTCTGGCATATTGTTCTTTCTAATGGTTGGGACTGATAACTACATGACCCAGGACTTCCACTCTTGTTACGCTTAAATAAATTTTCTCTTTTCTCTGTCTGCTTGTTACTAACAAGCATGAACAGCCAGTGAACGACTCTAGAATCATCTAATTTAAATATTTCGGCCTGTGGACATACTTCAGGATGGCTTCTGATCACTAGTCTGGAGTCATCGATTTCTTCAGAATGACTCCAGGAAGATCACCCTTTTGAGGAGGGCAGTTTCTATGAAAACACTTTTGCAGCAGTGGTGTTTTAACAAGAAAATGATATGGCTTCGTGACCACTTGAGAAGTCGTCTCCCAATTCGATTGGAAAGACAAAAGCGTTTTCAAGAGCAAATAGCTAATAGATAGTAATCAAGCCCTATACAGGTATAGCTCACTTTACAGCGCTTCACTTTACAGCGCTTCGCTAATACAGCGCTTTGTGGAGCTGAAGTTCAACTTACAAGGATTTTGAAACAGTGCTGTAATCATCGTGAGATTGCGAAAAAAGTGACTGGCACCATTTTGCTATGCTTGGTTCACTCTGTTTACATAATTACAGTGCAATCTGTGTCTCAGTGTTATAGTCTGGTAAATTATACTACAGTAATTGTCACTATTTTACAGGTACAGTATTTATTGAATACTAATTGAATACTGTGCTGTGCTAGTGTTAAACTAAATGTAGCACTATTGCACCCCTAAAATATGTTAGTTCAAACACACTGGCAAGTTAAAAGAAAGTTAAAACTGCCTGCCTTGTTTCACTTTAAGGCGGTTTTCACTTTACAGCAGGGCTCCGGTCCCTAACCCGCTGTATGAGTGGGGTATACCTATATTTGTTTTGTTTTTATTTAATTTTATATTGCTTTGATTATTATTTTTTTTCATTATTATACTGTTTGGTGATCACTTATATTTTGCAGAGCTTTTTTTATAGATAAGCTGCATCAAATTTGAATGATAGTGTAATAGTGTTGGTTGTATGATAGTGTAATAGTGTTGGTTGTATGATAGTGTAATAGTGTTGGTTGTATGATAGTGTAATAGTGTTGGTTGTATGATAATGTAATAGTGTTGGTTGTATGATAGTGTAATAGTGTTGGTTGTATGATAGTGTAATAGTGTTGGTTGTATGATAGTGTAATAGTGTTGGTTGTATGATAATGTAATAGTGTTGGTTGCATGATAGTGTAATAGTGTTGGTTGTATGATAGTGTAATAGTGTTGGTTGTATGATAGTGTAATAGTGTTGGTTGTATGATATGTAATAGTGTTGGTTGTAATAGTGTTGGTTGTATGATAGTGTAATAGTGTTGGTTGTATGATAGTGTAATAGTGTTGGTTGTATGATAGTGTAATAGTGTTGGTTGTAATAGTGTTGGTTGTCGGACATCTCTTGAATGCTAATCCGATTCTGCACTATGGGGCATATTTATCAAGCTCCGTATGGAGCTTGATGCCCCGTGTTTCTGGCGAGACTTCAGGCTCGACAGAAACACAAGTTATGAAGCAGCGGTCTAAAGACCGCTGCTCCATAACTTGTCCACCTGCTCTGAGGCCGGAAATCAACCCGATCGAATACTATCGAGTTGATTGACACCCCTTGCTGGCGGCCGATTGGCCACGAATCTGCAGGGGGCGGCATTGCACCATCAGTTCACCAGAACTGCTGGTGCAATGATAAATAATGATCATATAGCTTTGTATATCCAAGCATTATAGATACCAGTAAGACACTGTTTATAAAAAACAAAGTGTAGCTTATAAGTACAACAAGGAAACTCTCTCCTGCAGCACTCCCAGAATAATTTCTGCAGATGCAAGACCTCCTAGGTATTCTTATTAAAACAGTGGTGCATAGTTGATATATCTGTCAGATATGTATCTGTATCATGCCAGATTTTGCACAATTCTTGATGCTATTAAAAACTAAATGGACATTAAACAATATGATATAGTAATGTTTAATTATGTGTAGTTTCTACTTTGTCCAATTTTCATGTAACTTAAAGGACCACCAAACACAAATTGTAAACTACATGATTTTTAACCTTCATATCTGAGAATAATTTTGCAATGAAAACTGCAGCTTTAATTTGTCAAATGAGTATACTGTTTTATGTTTATTCTTTTCACTGATTTCCCTGTCACCCAGAACAAAAGAACTAATATTTAGATACAACACTATCTCTATTTGTATATGCACAGTTGAGAGAGACTGGGAAGCCTGCCCTTATCTTTTCCCAAAAAAGGATACTAAACCCATATTTTAAGCAATTTTCTAATCTACTCCAATTATCAATTTTTCTTCATTCTCTTGCAAGAATCTAAGCTAAGGAGCCGGACCATTTTCAGGTCAGCACCCTGTATAGTGCTTGCTGATTGGTGGCTACATTTAACCACCAATCAGCAAGCGCAACCCAGGTGCTGAACCAAAAATAAGCTGGCTACTAAGTTTACATTCCTGCTTTTTCAAATAAAGATAGCAAGAGATATAACAAAGAAAATTTGATAAAAGGAGTCAATTAGAAAGTTGTTTAAAATTGCATGCTCTGTCTGAATTATTAAAGAAAAAATTGGGTTTAGTGTTCCTTTAAGGTGGTTTAGCACTGATTCAACTTAGTTACTATTGCATTCTCCTATTATGCATCTCCTTATCAATTGATAATCCACCTTTTACAAACATGTAACTGCTGAGTATCTTAGGGGGAGGGTGAAGTATACAAAAGCTTAAATAAATTGTCTAAAAGTATTAACCCAAACCTCCCTGGGAGAAAGTGAAACAAGCACCATTTTTTGATGTATTTTACAGCAAAAGACAGAAAAATAAATAATGAATATATATTGCAATAAGGTTTCACTTGCAATAATGAAACATTTCATACGTTGTTGAAATCTCAAGTTTAATGGTCCTTTCATGATTCAAATAGGGCATATAATTTTAAACAACTTTCCAATTTACTTGTAAAACCAATTTTGCTTTGTTCTCTTCGTATTCTTAGTTGAAAGCTAAACCTAGGAGGTTCATATGCTAATTTCTTAGACCTTGAAGGCCGCCTCTAATCTGAATGTTTTTTCACCACTAGAGGGCGTTAGTTCATTTGTTTCATATAGATAACATTGAGCTCAAGCACGTGAATTTACCGAGGAGTGAGCACTGATTGGCTAAAGTGCAGGTCTGTCAAAAGAACTGAAATAAGGGGGCAATCTGCAGAGGCTTAGATACAAGTTAATTACAGAGGTAAAACATGTATTATTATAACTGTGTTGGTTATGCAAAACTGGGGAATGGGTAATAAAGGGATTATCTTTCTTTTTAAACAACAAAAATTCTAGTGTTGACTGTCCCTTTAACTTTAAAAATGTTTGCCTTACTGAATACCACTGAGTTTCTCTAAAGTGATATGCACCACCATGGTAAAACCTAGGTTTTCCCCTTTCCTATCTCTTCTGTTCAGGATAATTATGCACAAAATAAAATCATCAATAAAAGATAGTGTACAAATAAGGCAGTTTGGAAACCCTGTTAGATAGTTACTTTAACATCCACACAGTTGCGTTTGTATACTCTGCCTGTGTTATATCTGTCTCTAATTGTTCTTAGCAGAAGAGTTAGATAAAGGGAATCCTAGGTTGCAACCTGGAGATGACAAGAGATGATGACTATAGGAGCGCCAGAGGCTAAAGTATTATTAAGGTAAACTAAATGAATCAACTTAAACAACTAACCATGAATATACATAGTGTGATGAATATAATGTGTCATCAAATGACCAGATGCACATAAAAATATATAAAATAATTAATTTAATTACAAATCAAATACAATCTAAATAAAGGAGGGATATAGCAAATATTACCTAAGCATGTATACATCGAGATAGAGCTATTGGACTAGAATAAATGGGAATGAGATGTGGTCCAAATTGGAAACATATACCAATTGGGATTTAGACCAATGGGCTTAAAGATACAAAAAGACCAATGGGCTTATAGATACAAAATGACCACCTATAAAATAGTTTATTTTTACCTTTTAATCCCACTGATAAATATAATTTGGATGTGACTTAAACAATATATAAATCATAGATCCCCATATATGTAAAATATATAGATAAATAAATTGTGACAAGTGTCAATTAAATGAACAAGGTACAAATAAGTATACAATAAAAGTCTATAAGTGTATAATTTAAGTAATAATGTTTATAACAATATAGAGTTAGCTAAAAATGAGACTAGCTAAAATTAACTAAAGCAAGTTTAAGTGATAATGTGTGCCGGCACTCTATAGGTCCCTATAACAACGTTGTTAATGATAGTCCCAATCGGATCCAAATAATAATGTCCCAAATGTGAAAATGAGGATAAAGTCCCAATGTGACCGGTATTCCTTGTATGATGTATCCCATTATAGTAAAGATATCCCGTATACTAAAGTCAATAAGCGCTAGAGATCCAGAAGTTTTACTATAGGTAACTTCTGGATCTCTAGCGCTTATTGACTTTAGTATACGGGATATCTTTACTATAATGGGATACATTATACAAGGAATACCGGTCACATTGGGACTTTATCATCATTTTCACATTTGGGACATTATTATTTGGATTCGATTGGGACTATCATTAACAATGTTGTTATAGGGACCTATAGTGTGCCGGCACACATTATCACTTAAACTTGCTTTAGTTCATTTTAGCTAGTCTCATTTTTAGCTAGCTCTATATTGTTATAAACATTATTACTTAAATTGTACACTTATAGACTTTTATTGTATACTTATTTGTACCTTGTTCATTTAATTGACACTTGACATAATTTATTTATCTATATATTTTACACATATGGTGATCTATGATTTATATATTGTTTAATTCAAATCCAAATTATATTTATCAGTGGGATTAAACAGTAAAAATAACCTATTTTATAGGTGGTCATTTTCTATCTATAATCCCATTGGTCTTTTTGTATCTTTAAGCCCATTGGTCTAAATCACAATTGGTATATGTTTCCAATTTGGACCACATCACATTCCCATTTATTCTAGTCCACTGTCCAATAGCTCGATCTTGATTTATACATGCTTAGGTAATATTTGCTATAACCCTCCTTTATTTAGACAAAAATGAAAAAAATATGGAACAGCGCTACTACAGCAAGAAAGATCATTCAATAAGAAAAAAGAGTATAAATATATTTCTAATCGTAATAATATTTTATTAACACATATAGTAATAACTTCATAAATAAATAAATAAGTGACCGGTCACTGATAAAATATCTAATAATTAAAAATTATATGTGAATATACATTAACAATATAAAGCCTCCTAACTATGTGTGGTACTGTACACTCTACACTCTATGACAAGCTTATACAATATAGATCATAAAAATCTTCAGTCTAACACTGTGTATAGGGCAATAAGCATCTGAATAGTCACTGTGTTATGATGTCCAATTCTGTTCTTACAGTTCAAAGTTGTGTACAATCTTTTGGAAAAATAACAGACCTTTCCTCTACACAGACCTGGCGACTGAGTTAAACCACCTGCTTAACAGGTCTCCCACTTGTTGCGGGTGAAGGAAAGTCTCCGTGTGTTACTGAAATGATGTTTATGCCTTTCTTATATAAGGCTATTTCTCACCTTGGTATTTTGTATGTTATTGTCCTTTTCAGATGCTACCACGTCTCGTGTAATCCACAATCGATGGTTCAGCAGTTCTTGCTGGTCTCAACTCCTTCCGTGTCACATGTGACAAGCTGGCCAATAGCTGTCTTTCAAATTGGGATAGTATAAATGAGCCCTCGTAGGGTTCAGGCGTTCTAGTTTACTCTGCACAGAGTTACCGCTCGCAATGATTATGAGCCCCTGATGACAGTGTCTATTTCAGGGGCTCATAATCATTGCGAGCCGTAACTCTGCGCAGAGTAAACTATAGTCTACAGTAAATATAGTTAAACACTTTATTAAAAATGAATATTGCATAAATATGATTTTACATGTTTTCATCTACTCAACTGTAAAGGGCTCCAATGCATTTATATATATGTCTATATATGTATAAATATGTATGTATGTGTTTATATGTGTATATATGTCTGTAAATACATGTATACACATAAATACATATGTACACACACACACACATATATATAAATTCATATACATACAGATACATATTTAGCGTCATGCGTTTCAGTCCTTATAACTTTTTTGTGCAATATTTTTTTGGAATAATTTTTATTAGATACTGTTATTACTTTGTAATGTATTTTTGATGTGCTTTGAGACACTTGTTTTGTTTATTAAAACAGTTAACGATAGTTCTGAAGACACGGTAATCATTCTAGCATAAATCGTGTTTACTTTCAACTTGTAATTCCAGCGGTAAACACCTGTGATAAACCCCTTTTCGTTTGGGCTTAACTGTTAGCAATCCACTCGTAATTTGCCCCTAAATCTTTATACTTACTTTCAAAAACAAATAATATAAACAAAAGAAAAAAGCATTTACATATTATTTTCAGGCTAATTTTGCTTTCAATAAATAATTATAGCTTGCTTTTATTTACTGTTTAATATCCCTTTAAATTGTAGGTAACGCATGTAATTTAAATGACGGTGTTATTACTATGAAATTGTTTCTTCCTATATTTTAGAAATGCAATGATTCTATAAAAACACATGGCAACATATTTTATAGCTTATGATTCTTGCTATAAAACCAGCAACACATTAAGAATTTACAGGGCTTGTGAGACCTTTTAAAATTCATAAGAAAATATCCAAGTCTTTTCTTTTTGATCCATTTAAGTTAAACCACCTTGTTGTGATCAGAGTCTAATACCTTTCCTCAAAACAGCTTTAAACATGGGTCTTAGCACAAATAAATCAAAGTGACTGGTAAAATGGTATATTGTATAGTAAAAATAAAAGCTAGAAGCTCAGTTTTAGTTTCAGTGCAATAAACGTATAATGAAACGCAAGGAAAACATTTCTTCTTAAAGGGATATGAAACATTTTTTTTCTTTCATGATTCAGATAGAGCATGTAATTCTAAGCAACTTTCTATTTTACTCCTATTGTCATTTTTTCTTTGTTTTCTTGGTATTTTTATTTTAAAAAGCAGCAAGGAAGGTAAGCTTAGGATCCATCCGATTTTTGGTTCATTACCCTGGGTAGCACTTGCTTATTGGTGACTACATTTAGCTATCAATCAGCAAGCGCTACCCAGGTTCTGAACCAAAAATGGGCCGGCTCCTAAGCTTACATCCCTGCTTTTCAACAAAAGTTACCAAGAGAACAAATAAAAAATTATAATAGGAGTAAATTAGAAAGTTGCTTAAAATGGCATGCTCTATCTGAATCATGAAAAGAAAATGTGGGTTTTATATCCCTTTAATGTGAATTCTACCCTTGTATTTAGATAGGGCTGATAAATAGGAATGTACTTGTTTCTGACAAGCTGTATAGTAACATCAGTACAATAGCCAATAAATAGCACCCTATGGAACTTATTGGGCACAATTTCATCTCAATGGGTAGCTACAGACCAAAATCAGCCACAAGGGAACGTTGTCACTAGTGCTCTGTCCCTAAACTTATGTGAATGAATAGATGTTTTATACCATATTTGGTCAAAATTCAAAATATATGGATAGATCTTCCAAGTCCCAACTGTCCTGTATTTTGCAGAACTATAATTGGTGATCCGTATTCCTGTTTATAAGACCCAGATCCTCCCTCCTGCACTGATTAAGCATGTAGAATGTTGATAGGTCAGTGTCAGCCTCATTAGGTTTGGTGGGGGGAAAAAAATAATTTCTAGAGTTATAGAAAAAAAACTGGTAAAAATAAATTAACCAATTCAAGGAGAATGCCATTTTGAGGTTAATATTTCTTTAAAATGTATTTTTTTTTTAAATTATGTAGAAAACCAGCATGAATTACATCACATGTCTTATGCTTCTCTCTAACTTGAGTCTTAGTAAATATTGATCTGTACCTAAAAAAAGAATTTTATATTGAGCACTTTATATTGATCAAAAGTCAGTTTCAGTCATTCATGATCTTCATAAGGCGTTAAAATGTGTTTCTAGGTCCATGTTTTAATACAATTCTGGGAAATGGAAATTAGCGTACGCAAAGCACAATCAGTCAACTGACAAATATTGTTCACTTGTATTTGTGTAAAAAAAAGATACAAAGACCTGAATATCCTGAAATGCTGGAGAAGACTTTTTGGATCAATGCTGATGGCTATGGTAAATGAACATCCCTACGTCTGTCTATTTAGAAAATAAATTATATATATATAAATAGAAAATATATATATATATTTATATATATTTTTTTATATATATATATATATATATATATATATATATATATATATACATATATATACAGGGAGTGCAGAATTATTAGGCAAGTTGTATTTTTGAGGATTAATTTTATTATTGAACAACAACCATGTTCTCAATGAACCCAAAAAAACTCATTAATATCAAAGCTGAATATTTTTGGAAGTAGTTTTTAGTTTGTTTTTAGTTTTAGCTATTTTAGGGGGATATCTGTGTGTGCAGGTGACTATTACTGTGCATAATTATTACTTAACAAAAAACAAATATATACCCATTTCAATTATTTATTTTTACCAGTGAAACCAATATAACATCTCAACATTCACAAATATACATTTCTGACATTCAAAAACAAAACAAAAACAAATCAGTGACCAAGATAGCCACCTTTCTTTACAAGGACACTCAAAAGCCTGCCATCCATGGATTCTGTCAGTGTTTTGATCTGTTCACCATCAACATTGCGTGCAGCAGCAACCACAGCCTCCCAGACACTGTTCAGAGAGGTGTACTGTTTTCCCTCCTTGTAAATCTCACATTTGATGATGGACCACAGATTCTAAATGGGGTTCAGATCAGGTGAACAAGGAGGCCATGTCATTAGATTTTCTTCTTTTATACCCTTTCTTGCCAGCCACGCTGTGGGAGTACTTGGACGCGTGTGATGGAGCATTGTCCTGCATGAAAATCATGTTTTTCTTGAAGGATGCAGACTTCTTCCTGTACCACTGCTTGAAGAAGGTGTCTTCCAGAAACTGGCAGTAGGACTGGGAGTTGAGCTTGACTCCATCCTCAACCCGAAAAGGCCCCACAAGCTCATCTTTGATGATACCAGCCCAAAACCAGTACTCCACCTCCATCTTGCTGGCGTCTGAGTCGGACTGGAGCTCTCTGCCCTTTACCAATCCAGCCACGGGCCCATCCATCTGGCCCATCAAGACTCTCATTTCATCAGTCCATAAAACCTTAGAAAAATCAGTCTTGAGATATTTATTGGCCCAGTCTTGACGTTTCAGCTTGTGTGTCTTGTTCAGTGGTGGTCGTCTTTCAGCCTTTCTTACCTTGGCCATGTCTCTGAGTATTGCACCCACCCCTTGTGCATCTTGGCAGCTGCACGCTTGACTTTTCTCAGTTCATGGGCAGTTATTTTGCGCCTTGGTTTTTCCACACGCTTCTTGCTTCCCTGTTGACTATTTTGTATGAAACGCTTGATTGTTCGATGATCACGCTTCAGAAGCTTTGCAATTTTAAGAGTGCTGCATCCCTCTGCAAGATATCTCACTATTTTTGACTTTTCTGAGCCTGTCAAGTCCTTCTTTTGACCCATTTTGCAAAGGAAAGGAAGTTGCCTAATAATTATGCACACCTGATATAGGGTGTTGATGTCATTAGACCACACCCCCTTCTCATTACAGAGATGCACATCACCTAATATGCTTAATTGGTAGTAGGCTTTCGAGCCTATACAGCTTGGAGTAAGATAACATGCATAAAGAGGATGATGTGGTCAAAATACTAATTTGCCTAATAATTCTGCACTCCCTGTATATATATTGTGTGAATCAAACAGAATCATTCCAGTGTGAGTGCATTCTGTTTGGTTCTTGTATGTCGTACATCTATGCACCCAGGTAGCTGATCCAGGAAGGTGGATTTGTTTTGTGGAGATATATATACTTTATATGTGATGTTAGCCATGTTTTTGAATTTGTATTAAAAAAAAAAACATACAGCTCCCTTCTGTAAAGTGGAGTATTTTACCCCTTTGTACAGATCATGAATGCATAATCCATATTTAATTATAAATAACTGTATATATAATATGCTATCAACTTATTTTGTATTCTGATAAAAAAGTACAAAATCAAAATGATTTTAATCAATCCACCAATAAGCAAGGACAAAAATGGGCCGGCATCTAAACTTACATTCTTGCTTTTCAAATAAAGATACCAAGAGAATGATGAAAATTTGATAATAGGAGTAAAATAGAAAGTTGCTTAAAATTGCATGCTCTCTCTGAATCACAAAAGAAAAAATGTGGGTTCATGCTTTAGGTCTAACGCTGTGTCAGGTTAGCGCACATGAAAAAATATTAAATATAAAAAATTAATAATAATGATTAAAAATTATTGTTGATACTGGAAAAATATATAAATACCTACTATGGATTATGTAGAATTTTTTACAGTAACCCGCGTTAGACCCAAAGTGCAAAACACAAAGCATATTTTGCATTTTTATGTGTTCTTCACATAGAAAAAAAATGTAAATATATATATATATATATATATATATATATATATATATACTGTATATATACATGCATATTATAGCCCTTTACAGTCAAATACTGTACATGTCTATATACTATATACAGTAGCTTTTTGACCCTTAAAACTTTTTTTAAAAGATATTTATGTGAATATTTTTTATCTGATAGAGTTTATATGTGTGTAACTAATTTTGAAATGATTTATATTGTGTTTGGTGCAACTTTTTTTTGTAACTCATTACCCTTTACATGAGGTTTTCAGTTGCGCTAACCTGACAAACGTAAAATGCGTCTACATTCTTGCATTCACGTTTACTTTCAATGAGCACAAATGAATGCACCCACGATATTCTTATATCCTGAACCCTAACATTAGCACGCCATTTGTAATCTAGCCCTCAATGTATTTAACATTCAATGTAGGTTCTCAAACTAGTGAAGTCTAAAATGCGTGGAGTATGCTATTTTTAATGTGATATTCAAAACAAATATTGCAATGTGAATTAAATTTAACATAATAATCAACATCCTAAATGAATGACATTTATTAAAAATAATGTAAATAATACATTACATTCATAGCATATATCAGCAATAAAGCACTGCACTACAGAAGAGGCCCTAGATGATTACAAGTGGAGCACAAAAATATGAAAGCTATTGTGCGTTAACATCACTAAAAGTGCATTCACTGTTATTTAATACTAGTCCTAAAACCCATGTACACAGGTCATTTTTTGCAGTACAGCAGTCCCACCCCTTGCTCTCTCTCTCCCCCTCTTTTTTTGCTTTCTCTCTCTCCCCCTCTCTTTTTGTCTCTCTCTCTCCCCCTCCCTTTTGCACTTTCTCTCCCCATCTTTTAAGCTCGCTCTCTCTCCCCCTCTCTTTTGCTCTCTCTCTCTCCCCCCTCTCTTTGCTCTCTTTCTTCCCCATCTCTTGCTCTCTCTCTCCCCTTTCTTTTGCTCTCTCTCCCTCCCTCTCTTGCTCTCTCCCCCCTCTCTTTTGCTCTCTCTCTCCCCCTCTCTTTTGCTCTCTCTCCCTCCACTCTTTTGCTCTCTCTCTCCCCTCTCTTTTGCTCTCTCTCTCCCCTCTCTTTTGCTCTCTCTCTCTCCCCCCTCTCTTTTACTCTCTCTCTCTCCCCCCTCTCTTTTGCTCTCTCTCTAACCTCTCTTTTTGCTCTCTCTAACCCCTCTCTTTTGCTCTCTCTCCCCCCTCTCTCTCTTTTGCTGTCTCTCTCATCCTTCTCTTTTGCTCTCTCCCCCTCTCTTTTGCTCTCTCTCTCTCCCCCCTTTTCTTTTGCTCTCTCTCTTTCATCTCTTTTGCTCTCTTTTGCTCTCTCTCTCTTTTGCTCTCTCTCCCCCTCTCTTTTTCTTTCTCTCACCACTCTCTTTTGCTCTCTCCCCCTCTCTTTTGCTCTCTATCCCCCCTCTGTTTTGCTCTCTCCCCCTCTCTTTTAATCTCTCCCCTCTCTTTTGCTCTCTCCCTTCCCCTCTTTTTTGCTCTCTCCCCCTCTCTTTTGTTCTCTCTCCCCCAGTGGCGTCACTAGGGTTGGTGTCACCCGGTGCGGTAAGTTATGGTGTCCCCCCCCCCCAGAAAGCAGACACACACAAAAACACAGGCACACACACATACAAACACTCAGACACACTTAAAAACATACTCAGATGCACACACAAACACTCGGAAAAACACTCAGACACACTTAAAAACATACTCAGATGCACACACAAACACTCGGAAACACACTCAGACACACACACACAAAAACACTGAGACACACACACACACACACAAAAACTCAGACACACACTTACAAAATATGTAAACTGCACTGCATAAATTATAAAGCTCATGCCTAGAGCTGCTCCCTGGCTCAGCAGAGCATCAAATGAAAGATAAACAGAGCACTCTAAAAATAAATCACTAAAGAAAAGGTTTAGGCGCAAACTATGAAAATTCTGCTCTCTGACTCTGTTCCAAGTCTGTCAGTGCACAGCCCCGGGCCGCGTGCCTACCGCTTCTTATGGCCAATCACCTCTGCACTCTGCCCACCCCCTGCCCTCCTACCTGTTCAGTGTGCACTTAGTGTACCGTAACCGTAATGGTCTGGTGGGCATCATACGTGGCTCCTTCACTTTAAAGACAGTGTCAAACAGTCATGCGGTCAGGTGCCAGGCATCCCCTCATGATTTGGCAGTTCCCGTTTAGAGAGACAGCACAGCAGTGAGTGACTCCACTGCTCCACATGTCACTGAGCAGTGAGCACAGATAGGCAGGCAGGTTTAGGCTAGCAGCGCAACTTTGAAAGCCCCACGGCATGCCCACAACATTCATAGCAAAATTGGGCAGGGGAGAAGCAAAGTACAAACAAGCAAAAGCAGCCGGGAAAACTATTTGTTGAAATTGCAGCACTGGCTCAAGGGGCAAAAAAATTGTGTGTCTACAACTTCCCCAGTCCCACCAATGTTCACAAATGCCAGCCCCTCTAATAAAAAAAAATCTATGCATCTCAACATTGTATTTCTTTGAATTTCAATAAAATTAAAAAAAAAAAAAAAAAAAGATTTATTTTTTTTTGGTGTCACCCCCTGGAGGGTGTCACCCGGGTGCGGCCCGCCCCCCCCGCCCCCCCCTAGTGACGCCACTGCTCTCCCCCTCTCTTTTGCTCTCTCTCTCTCTCTCTCTCTCTCTCCCTCTCTTTTGCTCTCTCTCTCTCCCCCTCTCTTTTGCTCTCTCTCTCTTCCCCCTCTCCCCCCTCTTTTTTTGTTCTCTCTTCCCCTTTCTTGCTCTCTCTCCCCCCTCTCTTTTGGTCTCTCCCTTCCTCTCTTTTGCTCTCTCTCTCTCTCCTCCCTCTCTTTTGCTCTCTCTCTCTACCCCATTTCTTGATCTCTCTCTCTCCCCCGCTATTTTGTTCTCTCTAACCCCTCTCTTTTGCTAACTCTCTATCCCCTCTCTTTTGCTCGCTCTCTCTAACCCCTCTCTTTTGCTCTCTCTCTCTCCACTCTCTCTTTTGATCTCTCTCCCACACTCCTTTGCTCTCTCTCCCCCTTCTCTTTTGCTATCTCTCTCCCTCTCTCTTTTTCTCTCTCTCCCCCTCTCTTTTGCTCTCTCCCTCTCTTTTGTTCTCTCTCCACCCTGTCTTTTGCTCTCTTTCCCCTCTCTTTTGCTCTCTCTCCCTTCTCTTTTGCTCTCTCCCCTCTCTTTTGCTCTCTCCCCTCTCTTTTGCTCTCTCTTCCCCCCTCTTTTTGCTCTCTCTTCCCCCCTCTCTTTTGCTCTCTCTCCCCTCTCTTTTGCTTTCTCCCCTGTCTTTTGCTTTCTCTCCCCTCTCTCTTTTGCCCTCTCTACCCCTCTTTTTTGCTCTCTCTCCCCCTCCTTTGCACCACGCCACTTCAGCTGACCACGCCTACTCAGACATACCCCATCATGGTGCTCCCACCCCTCACCACGAAACTCCACCATGGCCACGCTCCCATAGTGGGGCTCCCACCGGCCATGCCTCCTGCCACGGCAGCTTCCGCCCACCCTCTCTGCTTTAGCCAGCTGTTTTGCCTTGGCTACCTCACACCGTCTGTCTCTTCAACTAATGTGTGGAACACAGCTGTTTTGCCTCAAGGCCGCCTGCACAATCTGTCTCTTCAGCTAATGTGTGGATCACAGCTGTTTTGCCTCACGCAGGCCTCTGTCACTGAAGGCCAGGTATGTTTGTCTCTACAGCACATGACTGCATCTGACAAACATACCTGGCCTTTTATTATAAGGATAGCTCAAGTGATAGTCTAAGGAATGTTAATATCTGCATTTTGGATATCACTAAATCCCTCACAAAATGGACCTCTATGGTAGTGGGGTGCAGTAAAATTCATCGGAGGGTGCGATTAGACAATGTCGCTCAAGCAGAGGAGATTGTCATGTAGTTTTGTGCTATGGCTGGACAAAAGATAACTCATACTGCACTATTGATTGCCATTTTGTTAACACAATTCTGTAAATAAAAAGCAATTCAGGCATATTCATTTCGAAGAGCCTGGACAAACTAATTTTTTTCTGTAGCCAATTAGGTAAAAAAGTAAATGAACTTGTGCACTGAGCTAACCAATCACTGTGTAGAATTGGGCAGACTCATGTAAGTTTACCTCACATTAGTACCATAGAGACACTCCAGTCTCTTGGAGAAAATGTAACAAACACAATTTTCAAAGGTATGCAAAAATAGGCAATATAAGTAATGACTGTATATTGCAATGTTGTTGGAGATTAACGGCTAGATTACAAGTGAGGCGCAAAAGTTTTTGCTCAAGTGATGTCATGTTTTTGCGAGCAGTTTTAATTGTGTTGATAGTACAAGTTTTACACTAAAATTCTTACCACGATCTCAGAGCTGTGGTTAACTGTTTTCCGAAACTAAAATGTTGCACAAAACTTATCAAAAATACATTACAAAGTACAATTACACCTTCTAATAAACATTATTAAAAAAAAAATATTGCACAACAAAAGTTATAAGGGTTTAAAGATACGAGATCTCGAGTGTTAGAAAAAAACGCTGCCAAAAGTCATTAACATTGAGACTCATACATATACA